>NC_033628.1:12846980-12874314 GCF_001540865.1 Ananas comosus
GAGTTCCCGAAAATGCTCAAAGTTATCAACATAAATTCAAATCCAAGTTAAAATTATTAATTTGATTAATATTCTTCAGGAACCTAACCATAGATTAATTATATCTGAATACCTTAATTAATTCTTAGAAAGTATTAGTTACATCTTATTTCATACATATTCCAATCTAATTACTAAACATTATTTTCTTTTACTAAAAATTATAAAATTTTTTTAAATATAAAAGTTTGATTTTATTTCACATTTATTCACAAAAATTAATCTATACTTTACAAATAATTAAACAAACTTTGTTTTCCCGATCCAACGAATATCGTGATAAACTATTGGCTAATAGGCTGGCGGCAGTGGACGACATGGTCCAGACGGAGTAGTTTCGCTCGTCCACAGTCATTCGCGTCATTCGGCATGAGCACGGGGAATCGTCTTCGGTCAACGCAACCCCGTGCGAGAAAAAGAATATCGACGCACAATGTGACCACAGTCTCAACTAAAGTAGATTGATGCAGTAGCAGTGTGTTACTAATATAATAAGACATCACAGACTAGCTCCACGGTCACGTTAAAAAATTACACCGTAAAAAATGACCAACATATAAAAATCTTACATTTGTAAAAAGAATCTCGGCGACACTGTGAATCCTTTTCGCCTCCCCGTTGGCGCGCTCGAGAATTTTTATCAGTCGGAGAAGGTATTTCTAACAAAACCCGGTAAAATGAAAATATTTGCATTTTTCAAGATAGTCGCAAGGCGTTGTGTATCTCATCACTCTTTATGTTCCAGTTCTAAAAGGTCACGTCCAAGCTGCGTTTTCGCTTTTATCCATTTCTTTTAAAGTATCAAGCACCAAAATCCGATCACCGCTTTTATTTTTTTTTAAAGACGATTAAATCATTACTCGCCTTCAACTATTTACGTTCTCTCACTCACTAGCCCATATAATCTTAACAACCTTTTAACATCACGTAAAATAAATTTACCACCTACAGATTAAATAATAGGACATTATCACAATAAGGCACAATTATATGGATAACATTATTAGCATTCTAAAGGTTGTAAGATCTAGATATGTGCGATTATTAGAATTTTCATATATTGTAGATATATATAATATACGAACATCGGAACGAGCTAAAGATATAGAGGCAAAAAATTCGACAATGAATGTATTTACCCGTTTTTAAAAGAAATGGAAAACGATGAACGATTTTACCGTCTTAACAAAGAATATATCAGTAATCTCAGATAGAATATATTTTCGGGTGTCTATCCTAGGTCATAAAACCAGAAGTTCTCTACGCGACGCTATGGCGCTGATTTGGTGAAAAAGCGGATAGTCAGATTTGAGCAAGAATACCGAGGACATTTCTATAGCCTGGCCGATCGAAAACAATTCAGTGATGTGGATAATGCTATTTTCGCAAAATTTTAATCTCAAAGTGTGTGAGATGGTAGGAGTTCGCATTAGGTTCCAGTAAAAAATCTAGTAAGATGTAAATCACTCTACATCATGTCTGGCCTGTTCAAGACATCTCATGAGAGATATATGACTGGAAAGCCGCGGATATCAGAAGCGTAAACTTTGCAAAATTAAGAATGCACAGCACAGATAAATTGCCTGAAATCCACCGGGACCACCATTATCTACACGTCAATAAATAAATTAAGGCAGAGATTTATAAAATTGACATCGCAACAAACAACCTTGAGGAGATACAGCTATTATCACCCTGACACTCCTCTCTTTTTTAATTACGCATTGGTCGTATTCATTTTTGTACACAATTGCTATCCATAGAGCACCAGAGCTAAACGATAACACGTGGTACGTTAGAGCTGGGCAACTCGGCGCACCGAACGACCTGCGAGCTAAGCACAAATCTCCCGTAATCTCGCGGCGACGATCACACTCAGCACCTGTAAAATTTTCCAAACATATTTTGCTTGCGACAAATGATTAACAACCTACTATAAAAAATTACTCGCTAATGCAGCACACACTCAAATGGGAAAATTAATGACAAAATTATATGAAAAACAAAGAACTACAACTTCTCCGTATAACAATTGAAAATAGAAATGAGACGAAGACGCAATAAAAAAACCACAGCCCCTAAACTGCAACTGACATTTTTGCAAATACTTGTGTTTTCTCAGGCACTTCTGATATACGCCACGAACGCACACATCTCGAAAACAGGAAGGAAGTGATCTGATCACCCAGTGCCATGCGCGGAAATGGGCTCCGGCGCGCAGTCTCGAACAACTTTGTTTGTGGTGATCTAGAAATCACGCAACAATAGACATCGATTATTAAAATGTAGACTTCAACACACCACGATAACCAGCGTATACGCACTAGTATTTGCCCTGACACAAGAGACATACCTGCAGAGAAATAGGTGCAATGGCAACCCATAGTTGTACAAGTATTTGTAGTCCAAAAGTGCACGAGAGCGAGCGGAGACATCTTGAGGCGACGCAGCAGATGCCGGAGGAGAGGGGAATCTGTCACTGTTCCTTGCCAGCATTAAAATTGGCGCATAAGAATCATGAAAATTATTTCTTCTCGCTTCGAGAATATATATCATGCATGCAATGTACTATACATCACCAAATGTCAATTACCAAAGAACCAAGGCACATGTATTTTAACTATCGAGTACATAAACACTATCCCTTATTTAAATGGCTTAAGCGAAACTTGGATAGCGCCTCTGACTTCACCACGTGATAGTACTTACTGGCCAAGCACAACAGAGACTCGCCATGAGACCCACTACCCTCTCATCATCTCTCATAGCACAATTGAGACCCCCTCAGAAGCGTGCCGCGAGAGGCTCCCATCTATGACACCTGTTCTGTAGGGCCTCGCACACTCGTCCAACATGTCAAACGGCAGCGGCCGGCCCGCATGAGTGTGTGACGTGCGCACACCGCCTCCGGGTACGTCATCAACGAAGCAGCGCGTGCCAAGCCTGAAAGATAAGAGCGTGCACGCGAGATCTAGTAGACTACGCTCGGGGATTCAAGACACATGCGCAAGCGTCGGCGCACGACCCGGGGGCCTCAATAAGGCAAATGCCCCGTCGGACTATCTCCAGCTCGACTCCCGTGCCATAGCGCCGCCCAGAAGCAAGGGCCGCGCGTCGGGGGCGAAGCCGCGGAGCATGGTGGCGACGGCTGTGCGGGAGCGTCACCAGAGGTCCAGGAGAGCAGGCCTGTCGCGCGTCCAATCAGAGGCTTGGGCAGCGCTTCGCACCTCAGCCACCAAAAGAATCAACAATCACCGAGCTAGCTCAAGCTCGCGCGCCCGAGTGACCGCTCAATCATAGACATTAGTATCCGAGAGATAATCGTCAACCATCTCCAACTGCATATGCACTTCGCATACACGGGCGGGAGAGGAGCGCAGCCAAAGCGTCAGCGACAGTTTCCAAGTAGCAGAGCATCTCAAGGCCAGGCAAGTCATAGAGATATGCCAATTTGACAAACTGTGCAGGCATACGCCGAGAGACGCACCGGTGGGACCGACTCGGCGGACGTCAGCTCCCGAACGGCCGTTGCTAACGTAGACAGAGCGCCGATAGAGAACACCTGAGGGTGTGGTCAACCTGCGACATGGCATTGGGAGTCACATCTCACACGGCAGGCGGAGAGATGCTCTGCGGGGAAAATCTAGTCTAAGCTTATTCGATAACCCTTCCTTGTTGGAACCATATAAAAATAGCATATATGACATATCCTGGAGTCTGAAGAAATTGTAAATACTACCTAGTAAATCATCTCCGCGGAAGCTGGATGGTGTTCGCCGGCGGCGAGGTTGGCCGCGTCTTAGGGCAGGTGTGTTCACAGCAGCGTTGAGCACGGCTTTGGAGAGGTCTTACTGTGCTTAAGGAATGATTTTTTGCTACCCATCAATAATTGAATCAATTATTGCTCCTTTTTTTTGTCAACTTAAATCACAACACACAATATTTTCTTCTCCGATACTGATTAAACTAATTTTATTTGGTGAAAGTGTTCGTTATGTCACTCATGCCTTCAGAAAAAAATCTCTTGGCGCAATTTCCATGTTAGTGATTATCGAGCTATCGGAATGAAAATCCAACCATTACAAGATCAATTGTACAGCAACCATAGAGGCTACATTAACTAATTCATCTTTAATGTTCTAATTCGTGGGCTAGCCTTGAAAGTGAGCAAAAACCATATTTGGTATTTTTATATAGGCTACCTCCATCACCAATGAGCTTGTTAGTCTGACTTGCACATGACCAGTTTGCGGCTGAATTATCCAACTATAGAAACAATCACATACCATCTTGAATCAATACAATCTGATCCCGTAAAAGAGAAGATATTCACCACTTAAGCCTTCTATGTCTGTTTGATGAAACATCACGCTTAATGGAATTCATAACGAAATAGTTGATTTCACACTTAAAGGGTTCTATGACTGTTGATGAAACAATCACCTAAATGGAATTCATAAACCAAATACTAACAATTCAAGAATTCAAAAGGTCATGATAGGATCAAAACAAGACTCCTGTAGAATGGAGTTACGAGGCTTCAATGGGCGATCTATTGTTGCAAAATTATCAATGAGATGAGACTCCATATATACCGATATTAGTCACTGATATAATTCTTATATAGGTGCATTGACTCTAATCCTTAAGCCCCAGAATACAAGACATGTAATAATAACTAGTCATCTGCGAAACATATCCTCACCTCTCCTATTCACTCCCGACAAGGTGGATGAATAAACACATATATGCACTCGTTTCAGGAACCAGAGTTCGTACGTACCTCTACGAACAATCCTGCTGTTATCGGCATATTTAGCGACTGAAAGACAGATTAAAAACGTAGTAATAATCACAGAGATAACTCTAACAATGTATAGGCTTAGTAATGCAATAACAGATTACCCATCGTTCGATTAACACATAATCCTAAACATGCACCAGAACCATAGCAACTTCAAAGCAGAAACACTATCGGCGCGCGATATCCAGTGCGCAAACCAAAGATGCCGCCGTTGCTCCAACCGTGTGATCATCGACTGTCCGACAATTGAACAACAATATTCTGTAGCTTTTTGCCATACAGTATTGCCGTATAAGATACAGAGTGAGAGAGCTGCGCATACCACTCACTCGATGTTAGATCGCTGCGTATCAGAAAACAGGCCCGAGCCGAGTGAACATGATCATTAACAGCCATCTATTTGCTACTTTATCTGATAGTAGCTGTCTAATACAGCCCACCATAATGTTCATGAGTGTGATGTAAAGACACATCTCTCACACTCCACCTACATATGTGCGCAAAGAAACAATCGACCACAAAAAGCCTTCGACCAGCCACAGATTCTGATCCCTATTATTATTAAAACATTATTAGACTCACGGGAGTGAGTGAGGTACTAAATATTTAATATCAGAACTATATAATCATTCAATATTAAAAGGTACTATCTCATCCAACACCTAAAAAAAATACTGAGATAAAATCCTCGCCTTCTTTTCTCAAAAATCGCTGGCATCAAATCAAATCCTCAGTGTACACATATCGGCTCCCAAATATTGAACCGTGAAAACAAGCCTATGGATCACTTATGACGGAGTCAAATATGCATCAAGACAGCCACTTCCACTAGACTGAGGCCCTACTGAAAAACGCCGAAAAATAACTAATTAAATTACACTAGAAGTACATTTACTTACAAAGACTGAAGCACATCTTTAACCTCAGAAGTATTCTCCCTAAAACGTGGCGAGTGCTTATATAATTACTAATTTACAACCCATAAAAACATCTATCTAACGAATTTATTCACATCCTAGACATAGACAATCTATTATCTTAGAAGCACAATGCTACTCTCCATATCCTCAACAACATAAATCCATATTCTCAGTGTCTGATCACTACAATATCGACAATTGCACACATATACTATCGGAAATGGAAAGAAAGACAACTCGTACGCGAGCACTTATGTCAATTTAGAAATTATGCAGGTACACTGATCAGGTCCGGAGAGAGGCCCTCGATGTATCACTGAGAGAAAATTTTCTATCATAATATATAACTCTTACCCTCTTTCATATAGCCGATAGAATGCCTCTATCTTTATCATGAGGGGTAGAATCCATACAATACTTCATCTCTAGGAGTTATAGTGTATAACTAATAACCTCTAACGCTCGTGATAATTAACTCATCACATACGTAATAACGAGCGAATTTGAGAGAATAGTCGCATCTTTTCTACTAGATCTCGCGTGTGCACCCAAGTGAATACGGAAATCCAGTAATATATTGCACAACCTACATTCTGCATACATGTCATATCTTCTAACACTAATTCCTTCCAACGCACCTCAATCTTTGATAGAACATGTAGTGTGCTAGTTGGGAATGAACATTATATAGTAATATCTTAGCTGAGAATGATAGATGCGTAGGTGAACCATAACTCGCACTTTCCATCCTACATAGTTATAGTATACATTTTCTCTTATACATTCGAGTGTTCTCATATATCACAGTAAGCCACAGTTTCGAAATCACACATCGACTAACAATAACTTCATCACCCTACGCGAGTTCTAAAACCAGGTGTACCCATGACAGCAAAAGAATATTACAATAATAAATTCATCACTCCAATCTCAACGGCTAAACCAACTAATGACTGAGAGATTGGGCAATTGAAACCTAATAGACCAAAAAGGATCTTATCCCTAACGCGCTGAATCGCATCTTCCGTTCAATCGAGAGGTTGAGATAATAAACGCCGAATACCTAAAATCCTAATCTCGTGAAATTTGCGGTCAAACCCTAAGAATCCTAACAACCCGAACCGATTGACTACTCAAACCTAAAACCACACCGGATTGCAGGGAAACCTCGCCTGAAGGCCTAAACCCGCCAGGTAATCACAACCAAAAAACACACAAAACCCTAAACCATCAAAACCTAAACCCTAAACACGGCATAATCACAAACAAGAAATCTCCTGACCCCCAATCGCTGAAGCATTAGGAAAAAACTTGAACGCGCCAAAACCGAATCGAAAGAGAACCTTGTTGATGTGTGCGCAGATGCCGCTCTCTTCTCCTCGAGGAGAGGGTAAGGTCGGTAGGATCTTAACATCGTCTTCTCTGCCGTTGATGCTTGGATCTTAACACCTCCTATCCAATGGGGACTCGTTGGACAACCATCGTGAAGCTCGCTTCGCACGGTGTGGCGAGCGCGCACACGAGAGGTAGGACGGCGGGTAGCTCCAATTCGCGTCGAGCGCTGCAGCCGCAACGCGCGCGTGGTGTGGCGGTTTAGGAGGATTCGGAAATGGATCGGGTACTGCGAAACCCGAAAACCGATCAAGCATCGTGATAGCATCATAGGAAGTCGGATTCACGACGTTCGCTAGATATTATCACGTAGCTCCACCAGCCGTTGATTAGAGAAATAATAAACGTGGAATCGGTCTACCACGTTCTGACTGTACAACGCCATATCTATTCGCTTAGCGAGTTTCATTTAGACGATCGCCGGGAAAATGACCTTACAATTTAGTAAAAATAGAATTTAACATAAATTGTTATATATAGTTATTAAATAAAATTTCATCAAATTTAGGTTAACTCGAATGAGAACTGATCTCTCTCATATATGTTTAGATAATAGAAAACTGACAGCAATATGCCAAAAAAATCATGAACCATTCCAATTCAATGTGTTTTCTAAAAAATTTTGCTTTTATTTAAACAAAATAATTGGATTTGAATCAACTTTTTTTGCAAAGAAGTTATTGAGAGCGATTGCTGATACTATCTTAATCTATATGCCTCGCCGCCTCCTGTTTTTTACTTGGATTAGAGAGAGTTCTTACGACGCATGCTACCAGACACCGAAACGAATAAAATTTTGCTTATCTGCGCAAGATGTTACAGATCAATTACAAACTCAACGAACATTCCCATAATATGAAATAGAGAAGATAAGACAGACTGTATAGACAAATGAATCATAGTAGAAACTAACAAACCATTACACACTATTTCGTCCATGGTTTACATTTACATATCCATATTCCAAATACAATCCTGCATACAAATACATTTGCGCTCACACTACCACAAACAATCACATTTGGGACCGGTAGCATCTATCAAGTCGCCATGCATAGGACGCTATCATATACCACGTCCTTTCCTCACGCCATCATGCCGCTCACAAATAAAACCTGCAAAACATGTTGGTGAGAATTATAATAACATAGCTTGCAGGGGAATTTTGAAAGAATCTATATATAAAGATTGAGAATATTTTCAAAGATAAAAGTTTTAGAGTTAAGGACCATCCGTTGGATTCTAAGAAAATTAGAAAACTCATATATTATATATAATGCTAATCAATTTAGAAAAACGTGATACGGAGTACCTGAAAATAGATTAATAACCAGCCATTGTATTAGCCTAGATTGATAAGCCATGAATAAAAATTATATTTTAAATTATAAATTTTTTTAAAATTTTAAATGTGTGATACTATATTACATTATAATTATAGTTGCTCAGTCGTCACAGAAGAAACTACATAAATGCCACTAAGAAAGTAATGTTTGATTTTATGTTTACACTAATGAACGATGCTTGCAAAAGCAAATTTAGATAAAAAGGATAATTGCAAGGCTAGGAAGTCCTACATTTAACTGAATCAAAGGAGCTTCATTGACCCCTACGACGTCCAGTATACAACCGGCTGCCCTCCTCACCCTCAAAATACCTAATCTCCCAAGTGCATTCATTGAAGCTGGAGAGACGCGTTAACTAACTACCGAACCAGCAACAAACGATAAAGAACACGAGCCTCAGAAAATAAAAGAGGAAAAAGAAAACGAAAAGCGGCGAGTACTTGTACCTTTCTTCTCCGCATCTCTTTCTCTCTCTCCCCCCTCACCATCACGCCTCTCATCCCATCAGCCTCAACTCTTCTCTCCCCCCTCACCAAAATCCCAAACTGCGAAAGCGATCGACCATGGCGAATAGGAACGAGCGCAAGAGGAACTACTCCAGGCTACCGAGTCGTGCGAGTAAGCCTCGATCGAGTGCGCTGCGGCAGCAGAAGCAGAACCGAAGCGAGAAGCCGAACCGCGTGCGGCGCGGCGGCGCGGCTTCTCCCTCTGCTTTTGGCTTTACTGCTCGAGCTCCGCAGACCTTCGCTCTCGGTGATCCTTCGAGCAGTTCCTTCCCTCTCCTCTTCCCTTCTCTCGCGTTTTTTTATTTTTTTTTTTTTTTATTTTTTTTCTGTCGGCGGAGGAAACATAGAGGAAACCCGTTTCATTTATTTGGTTCCTCATCTCAATTTGATGTGAAAAGTGGACGAGAACTTAAGATTATATCCAATTTCTTCGTATTTATCGCCAATGGATGTTAATGTTGTGAAATTTTGGGCGTTTCGGTGATGCAAAGGGCGTTCCTTTATTAATATAGGGATTGTCCACGTTCCTTTTTGATCATTCGTGCGGCTTTGGTTGGGATCACTATAGGGAAAAGCCAAGGAATCTGGTCCTTAATGTGTACATTGTGTTCTTTTCTCCCATTTAGTGTTGATGATTTATGGAGATGCTGTGAATTTCTCGTTCTTGCTCAATGATTAAAATTCTTTCCTTGGTCTCTGATGCTTGCAATATTAATTAGAAGGTTTTTTAATAATTTTAGTTATGTCTAAATCTTCTGATTTCCAATGCTGTTTTTTTGAATTTGTTGCCTTTTCCATGTTACCTAAAACAAGAGATTCTATGGATCGTCCTTTTCTTCCCCCCTAATATGGCAGATCTGGGGGCTAGAACATGTCCTGTAATTCGATGTTCAATTGTTTTATTTTGTTGTAACTATGAGCTAATAAATAGTACAGTTAATCATCTCCGTATTAGTTACCCTAGAAAAAAGATTCATTAAATGTAATAGTTAATTTACAGTTTGGTCATGGCATTTCACAAATTCACGAGTTCTCTACATACTTTGATACATGATCTTCACAATAGCTACTTGGCGAGAACTTTAATTTTCCTTTCTCTGTTTTCACAGACGACTTCAGATGTTCGAGAAGATGTCCCGTTTCTAGCTCTGAGCGAGGAGAACAAACTGATTCTCTTTCCTTTGGTGCTCTTACATAAAGAAGCTTCATCTGCTGGTAGCTCCTTTCCATGGACTGATCTGACACATGTGTCTGCTATGAATGAATGTCCACTGGAGAAATGGGTTCATGTTGGATGTGAGGTATGCAGCAATACATAAGATGTTACACTTGCTAGAGCCTTCCATCTGTCGGCTGGTGATTTATTCATATTTGAAGAGCCCATAGATTCCTTTACCAGGTTTTCCAATATAATATCGGTCGAGCAATGTTGTGTCATCTAATAGAATGTATATAGTTTTTTGTGCTTTTCCAATCTTGTTCGTCGTAGAAGTTCTACTCAATTTACTAAGGTATCGTTTGGTTCGAGAATAAGCAAAAAGTGGGTATTTCGTGGATAGGTATAAATTGAGGTATAAGCGAGAATTAGATCAATTATGAAAATTGGGTTATTCCTGAAAATAAGAAAAATAGCGTTTGGTTAGGTAAGATAGAATAAGAATTAAAGTGGGTAGTTATAAATAAAAAATAATAATATCATTCTTTCGTTTATATTAGAATTTAGATTTTTATATTTATATTATATTTTAAAATTTAAAATATAAACTTTTAAATTTAAAAATCAAAATTAAATTTAAAATTTTAAAATCTCAAATTTATAATTTTAAAAAAATTAAAATTTTTAAATTTTAAACTTTAAATTTAAGATGAATTTTAATTTAAAAATACAAAATATCAATTCTAAATAAAAAAATTTAAAATATCAAATTTTAAAATTTAAATAAACAATTTAAATTTAAAATTTTAAATTTTGTAATTTTAAAAAATTATAAATTTTAATTTTTAAACTTACGAAATTTAACTTTATAATAAATTAAAAATTCTCTCTCTCACTCTCTCTCTTCAGCGGGTAACCCAGCTTGTTCCACCTTGGGGGGGAACACCAGTTCCCACCCCTTAACGGGCTATTCTAGAATAGCCCGTTAAGGAGAGAATTAGTGTTCCCACCATTTTTTGTTTGTGTTTGGAGATAAGGGTGGAATAAACCCTTTATTCACCTTTATCCCCCCACCAAACATAGCCTAAGTTCATGTGCTTGCTTGACTATTAGATACTAGAAGGCACTTTAGAAGGGTCAATCTGTCCGGCAGTCTGTTGGTATTTGTTCCCTTTGACCACTATAGCATTTATGGCTATAGATTTATATTTGTTTTAAAACTATTAAATTTCTAAGTGATAATAATTAGTTGTAATTGTGATCTCCCTTTTTTCTTGTGTTTTAAAGGTTTTTGTTTCAATTTATAAAGATAAGGGTATCATTATTGTTATTCGGTAAAATCTTGACGTGTTCATGTCAATACGCTATTGTGTGATGCTTTTGATATTTTTTATCAGCTGTGCTCCTGTTTTTCTTTGCAACTGAGAGAATTTGTAACTTCCTTCACCATATAAAATTGAAGATACTGTTTCTTCTATACATATTTGGTAGGATACTGTAGTTAGAGAAGCTTTCTTCTAACTTCTATTTCATGTTTTTTCTATAGTCAGAGAAGCTTTTTTTACGGTTGTGCAAGCCGTATCTCAATGGTTACATATTACATACCAAATCTAATTGGTATTTACTGACATCAGGTAGCCAGAAAGAGTGTGCGCCTTCACATTGATGGTAATCTGGTTTCTGAGATGAATCTATCGTCCTTATGTGAGGACCATAAATATCGTGATGATTTGAAGAGAATAACATTGGTCGGTAATGATGAGAAACTTGAGGGCTATGTCTATAATATTCATGTTTTGCCTCTATCGACAACAATAAAACAACAGTATGAGAAGGTGAGGGGAAAAACATCTAACCAATACATAGTTTTCGTGTATCGTGTTTCCTTCGTTATGCTTCTTCGAGAATATGACCAAACTATTTACTAAATGTCAGAATCCACCAGTAAAATTATCCCTTGATGGTTCATGCTCCTCCGATGGTGTTGAAGAGGGTGGTGATGGTGTTTGGAGCATTGTAGGTGGCAAGGTAAGATATTTCCACCTATAGCCCTATATATTCTACTACTTGTACAGTAAAATAAGTTTATAAAACCAGTAAATTTACCTGATTTGACATATATAACCAATAAGAAAGACTAATGTTGATGGGAAGCTCCGGCTGAAATGTGAATTCTTTAACTCTAACAAACGAGTTGATAATCTCATTTTCATTTGCAATTATTGGTTTGAGATCATGTCAGGAAAACTTAGTTAACTGCCATAGAAAATTATGACTCAAGACTACCACTTTTAATCACGTGCTTGTGTTTAGAATAAGTTTAGTGTTCCTTTTTGCTTGTCCAACCTTCAGTATCAAAGAAAGTTAACGTCCATTCAAGCACCACTTCATTCATTCAAATGTATCTACGCAATAGAGCAAAAGAAGGGATCGCATCAATCTTAGGCCCTCCATTGCATTTTCCAACCGTAGAACATAAAATGCTCACAAAATTCTGTATGATGAATCATATTGGGGGGACTACATATATCATTCTACTTTGAATTTCGAAATAATTTTCTCTAATGTTATGTTAATTATATTTTGTAGAAGGAAAGATCTATGTTTCATTTCAGTTTTTAAAATATGATATGTTACTTTTTATCTTTGGATTGTAGCCCACAAGCATGGAGAATTTCGTAAGTTTGTATATTTTGTTCTCAAACTGATAAATATGGCTGAATTCAGGCTTCTTGTCGTAGAAACTTTTCTCTGGAAGTAGTTCTATTAGATGCCTTTGGTCAGGCAGTGCACAAGGAAATGGAGGTCATTTTCTACTTCCTTTTTCCCTTTCCAACCCCCACGCCGCCACCACCCCCCACCTCCTCCTTTTTTTCACCCTCCTTTTTCACTTTGGCATCATCTCTAACTATTTGGTTTATCTATTCAGATTGCTGCTTCACTTGTATATGCAGACAACGGAGCACCTGTTGAAAAATCTCGAGATGAAAAAGAAGCTCCACTACTTACAAGTTGTGATGGACTGGAATACCCTTCTTCAGATAAGCCAGTATCTCTTCTTCGTGGCCGTGCATCTTTTAAGCTTAAAATTTCTCAGGTACCTCTTGAAGATGCTTGACCTGATCAGTTTAAATGGAGAATCTCCTCTCCTATTCTTATTATATAAATGGATCTTCATCGTAAAAAGTTTCAGTCTGTAATGTAATGTATTGTAGAGGGGCTTTTTGACATGGCTGGAGTTTCCACAGAAATGCCGTTCTGGGTTGAGCTTTTTAAAGAGTCACTAACAGCCTTTTTATTAAGCTCCCCCACTGCTTGTAGTTTTCGCAAGGGATTCTAATGAAGAATCAATAACATCACAACCAAAACTCTTTTGGGTAGAGCTGACTAAAGAAGCACTTCTAGTTGCAGCCTTTGCTGTTGGGGCTGCAAAGCTCATTTTAGTTTCCCACTGTAGCCGATGCTTCGAACTTTTTGATGGCCCAAACTGACTAAGAATTAGAGAAGCTATTTCAAAGGCTAGGCTTACTAGGCTTTAAATCTTAATTAGTATTTTTATCTCTAATACATTCTTAGCAAGCTTTCCTTTTCATATTTCGACTGATATATTCCGGGACTGTATTAGTTACTTTCCTTTTGGTTGTTCCAGCTCTCTTCTAAATCCGACAATAGGCTTTTTCGTGTTCGCTTCCACTCATTGCATAATACTCAAGGATATCCTTTTCGTGAAGCATACTCCCATCCTATCCGCTGTATCTCACGGAACCGAAGTACCCGGCCATATGGGTCTGGAAAAAGAGCGACTTCCGCAACCCTACTTCTTGACGAACTTCATTCGCTTAAATTAAATAATGGGCATGGATTAATTCGTGATTATAGCAAAGATAATCACTCGCAAAAGGAAAGTCGGAGTTCATTTGGGTGTAGCTCACCTCCTAAGCGTTTTAAGATTGATTATGATGGATCACCAATGGCGCTTGATTCTAATGGAATGTCAGAACAGGTAAATAGTCATTATAGCTTAAGTAAGTGTCTAGTAAAATTTTGCTCGCTTAATTCTGTAAAATGCTATTGTTGGGTTTGAGAAGCCATGCAAGACGAATGCGGAAGTAAGATCAAATAATACTGAAGGAAGCGGTAGTGCACCATCTGATTCTGAGAGTACCGATGCCAAAAACTTTGAATCAAGATGGATGAGAGATTCTACAGAGCCCTTTTCAGATGCGTTGATATTTAGATACTGTTTGGAAGGCACACACGAGCGGTCGAAGCTACTAAAAGAGGCTGTCAATTTGGCCAGTGATGAAGAGATGGCTAATTTTGCTGATCAGATTTGCCTGTACACTGGCTGTTCTCATCACCGGTAACCATAAATTCTTGTTGCTTATCTTTATATTCGTATTATATTATCCTTTTTTTGCAATTAGCTTCTGCTTATTTTTTGTCTTGTTTTTAGAAACCAAATATTACTATCAAAGAGGTTGATTCAAGAGGGGGCGGATACTTGGACCGCAATCTCAAGGAACAATAACCGTGTTCTATGGTCGTATGCCGTTCCTGAGATTATCCGAAAGTTAATGTACATTGCTTGTTCTGCTAATAGGGGTTTATCAACACAGGTTTTATTACCTTTTCATTTACTTGTCACTACTTTTTGATAACATGAAACAAGTAAAGGGAATGCTTTGCATACAGAATACCTTCATACTACATGTATTTGTGTTTACTCCCCTCGGAAATGTGTGTTTGCACTGGTGCCGTGTAGGCTGCTGCTATGCCCCTCTGTAAGATGTGGCATGATCACCATCTTCTTGACTGAGGTTAAACCCAATTGACGTTACAACCTGATTTAGATAAGCTGAATAAACATGCCACTATTGGTGCAAAGGCATTTACCAACAATAATGGGATAGTCATGGAGGAAATTTAGGGTTAAGTCATCATCTACTTCTTTTCGCTATTGTTTTAACATCCCGTGACAAAAAGTTTAGAAGAGGGGCATCTGTGCAAACATATGCTGTTTTTAAGGATACAGATGCAAATTTCAAATTTCAGGTGGGTCTATGCATAAAGATGTGCATAATGAGAGCTATTGATGCAGATACCCCTTAAAAAAAAGGAAAAGTAAAGCAGCTAGTAATCTTTGCTTCATTTGTTTATTCAGGACACGGAGGTTTTGCGGCAAATTGCTGGATGTGGTGATGATTTGGGGAGGGAAGAGTTTGATAGGCTGTGGTATTGGCTATACCCTGTAGCTTTTTCATTGACCCATGAGAAATTAAAGAAAATATGGGAATGTACATCACCAAAATGGATAGAAGGGTTCATTACAAGGGAGGAGGCCGAGAATGCGCTCAAAGGTCCTCAAGGACCACAGAAGCCGGGCACCTTTGTTTTAAGATTTCCTACATCTCGCAGCTGGCCCCACCCCGATGCCGGCAGTATAGTTGTTGCTTATGTTGCCTCTGACTCCTCTATTCGTCATAGGCTTCTTTCTCTCGATCTTAGGTGCACTCTTCTATCCCTTAAGTCTGTGATATTCATGTTGATACAGAGATTCCATGCAATGATATTATGCACTGCTTTCCGTAATTACTTTGATCTGGCTGTTTCAAGTGCTTTGCTGATAATTTCTCTACTTGTAGTGATGACAGGGAAAAGTATTTGAGACCACTACAAGACTTGCTTCTGGAAGAGCCCGAATTATCCCATTTAGGAAGGCAAGTGATCTGATTAGAAACATTTATTTACTTAAATTTCTTAAGTAACTTTGGTTGGGGTGGAAATCTTAAAGTTATCCCACTTGTTCAGCCAAAGCGTGGCAACAAAATAAGATCTAGGATCAGGCCTTCTGGTTAAATAAAATTATTCAGGCGTACCCCCCAGAACTAGTATGCTTTTTAAATTACGCCTTTCCTCACTGAGCCACAGATATCTTTGTAATCATTAATTTCTCATTCTATATTGTCACAGTTATCCGTGGTTCCTAGAGTTGCCTGTGTTCTAAACCAGATGCAGCATTGATGTTACTCTTAGTGCTTACTGTAGTGAACTTGTCTGTGAAAACACAATGCGCCCTTGAATTATCATACAGATGTAACTGGTTTAAATGCTTCAGCAGGGTCACTCGAAATGAAAGTGCTGCTTACAAGAGCTGAAGCATGACATAGAAGTTTCAAGGAATGGGCTGTTGCGACTTGCGATGGTTTTGGTAACCCTTCTTGCACAAAAAAATTTTGGTTTAAAGCATATAGACTTACCTGAACTATAGCACATTTTGAGACGGATACATGAACTAAGAAAATTTTGATATTCCTACCTAACTTTATAGTATGTTTAATATAAGTTTGTTCCTACTAAAAATTAAAGGTATTTTAAATTTTTGCAGACAATATTTTGTTATTCAACAAAAAATTCTGTCGTGCAATGGAATATTTTATAATCTGTTTATGTAAATTATTAAAATCTAACAGAATGTGACAAAACTTCTCTAGAATTTTTTTTTTGAAATCAAAAGAAATATAAGGTTTAGTAGTAAAAATCAAACTTATTGGATTTCAGGACCTCTTTTAAAATGCACTGTAGTTTTAGATAAGGTCCAAAAATTTTCACCAAAAGTTTTCCTGTTGTTGGTGCCGTAAGAACGCATTATGTAAGATCTGCAGCTATGCATGTAAAACTGCTTCCGCAAGGTTACTGCAGGAACACTTAATTCTGAAGCAGAAGCCAACATGTTGGAGTATCACGGAGAGAGCAACTGCAACAGTTCTTCACAAGGTGATTACGCGAGACTGCCATATTATGTAAAATCTGGTGCTAGGCATTGCTGCTAACTAGTTATGGCTGAGTGATCCATGTTATGGAAGATTAGGGTCGGTCGGTTAATGTATTTACCGTAGTAACTATTTTCCTTTATCAGTAATGCTATTTTAGTTAAATTCTCGGGACGACTTTGAACTTTTAATAGAAGAATGAACATTCTTACCGAACAGTAAGTACTTGCATGAGAAGATGATGCAGTAACCTACAAATCTTCGATTGGAAGCTTATTCTGTTCGAGTACGCACGCGGTGGATAGAGCGTCAGCAGCAATTGAAATTTCGGGGTTACATTGCATCAGCAGTTTTAAAATTGTATTGTGGTCCATAATTTCAATGCGTCTCTGTAGATGAGTTATTTATGTTTTAAAAGTTATTGCAGTGAAGTTTTACCATCGAGTAATGCAATGAAATTGCTAATGCGATAGTAGATACGATGATGATTGGAATGACATGCCAGTTCTAATATTTTGCGAACTTTTGTTGGATGGACCATAGACTTGATTGTAGTAGGAATAAGCTTCGACTCTCTTTTATCTTGAGTTTGAAGATTTAAATGGAAGGTGCAATCAGGCCTAAAGTACAGGGATTTACCGTGGAATATATATACGAACTTTCGAATGGTTGCACGATCCTCTTTCGCCATGAAGAAGAAGAAAAGAAGGATAGAAAATCTAATTACGTTTTCTTTTGGGAATAAGGTAAGAACTTTTATTATTTTTAAAAGGATCGTGCTGAATCACTTCAATTCGTGTGAAAATGTTTAAACTAAAGAACGATAGCAACAAATTGCGACATTTTTCAATAGATTTGTTCCTCAAAAAAGGGAATATAATTGAGGAACACATGCTATGCATTGGGGCATCGGCGTGAAGTGTGTTATTTGGCAAATTAGAAAATTGAGAGGGACTAATGCGCAAATTCCACTCAAACCTCGTCGGGAGGGAGGGTTTAGAGAGTAGCAGCGGCAGCACATCTTCGTCTTCGTGCTCGTGTATTCTACGCCCCGCCCCTTCTCCTCTCCGATGCCTCCTCGGCCCCCGCTCTTCTCCCTCCTCCGCCCCCTGCCTTGCTCCTCCTCCTCCGCTTCAACTCTCCGCGTCCTCCGCCCCCTCTCCTCCCTCCTCTCGTCTCCTCCTCCTCCTCGTCGTCGTCATTCCCCCTCTGCCTCCTCCCCCTATCGTCGTCCCAACCACCAACCCCAACCCCAAAACCAAAACCAACCCCAACCCGATCGTCGCGGAGAGGACGGCGACCCCTTCGACCCCTCGTCCCTCCTGAAGGACGACCCCATCTCCCTCGTCTCCTCCCTCTGGATCTCCTCCTTCCGCAGCAGCAGCAGCAGCCCAAGCAGCAGCAGCCCAAGCAGCAGCAGCCCAAGCAGTCTCCTCCGGCGCCTGGAGCTCTGGGTGCTGGCCTACCAGAAGGCGTACGCGGATGAGACGGGGTCGTACCTCCCCCGGTCCTCCCTCCCCCGCCGGCCCGTCGAACTCCTCCTGGCTCCCTCCGCGAACGCCGTCCTCTCCGGGCTTCCGCTGGGGCCGACGCGCTCCGCCCCTTTGGTCCCCTCCCCGCGCAGCCTCGCCCGCCCGACCACTCGCCCCTCTCGAAGCGCAAGCTCCGCGCCCTTCCTCTCCTCCCCGGCCCCCTCCGCTTCCAGGACCGCTCGTCCAGGAGTTCCTCCTCCCTCCTCGAGCCCCTCCATCGAGCCCAGCTCGTCCCCGGCCTCCTTCGCCTTCCCCCACGCCGCTCCCCCCACACCCTCCTCCGCACCGTCGCCGCCGCTCCTTCGGGCCGGCTCCTCTGGTACATCAAGGGCGACCTCTCCCCGCTCCTCGCCGACTGCCCCCGCCCCGCCCTCGTCCTCAACGCCCTCCTCCGCCACCTCCGCGACAAGCCCCTCGTCGACCTCGTCCGCTCCGCCCTCCTCACCCCCGTCCTCCTCTCCGACCACAACACCACCCAGAAGAAGAAGACGACGAAGACGACCAAGCGCAAGTACCAGAAGAAGCGCGTGCTCGCCGACGACGAGCCCAAGCCCGACCCCTACTGGCTCGAGGCCTTCTTCGGCTTCGCCCCCGAGGAGGCCGCGAAGCTGCCCGACTGGGGCCACTGCGGCGTGCTCTCCCCGCTGCTCGCCAACCTCTGCCTCGACGAGCTCGACAAGTGGATGGAGGAGCGGATCGCCGAGTTCTACCGCCCCTCCAGCTCCGACGCCGCCGTCGGCCCCGGGGACGGCCGGCAGGGGAACACCTCCTGGCCCGAGTTCGTGCCCACCAGCGGGCCCGACAAGACCCGCAAGATGGACTACGTCCGCTACGGCGGCCACTTCCTCATCGGCGTGCGCGGCCCCCGCGCCGACGCCGCCGTGCTCAGGAAGCAGCTCATCGAGTTCTGCGACCAGCGCTTCCAGATCAAGCTCGACAACGACAGCCTCCCGATCGAGCACATCACCAAGGGGATCATGTTCCTCGACCACGTGCTCTGCCGCCGCGTGGTCTACCCCACGCTCCGCTACACGGCAACGGGCGGCAAGATCATCAGCGAGAAAGGGGTCGGGACGCTCTTGTCGGTGACCGCGAGCTTAAAGCAGTGCATCAAACAGTTCAGAAAGCTTCAGTTTTTGAAGGGGGATCGCGACCCGGACCCGCAGCCTTGCTTCCGGATGTTCCACGCCACGCAGGCCCACACCAACGCGCAGATGAATAAGTTCCTGCAGGTCATGGCGGAATGGTATCGGTACGCCGACAACCGCAAGAAGGTCGTCAACTTCTGTTCGTATATCATTAGGGGCTCCTTGGCCAAGCTTTATGCGGCCAAGTATAAGCTGCGATCCAGGGCTAAGGTTTACAAGATCGCATCGAGGAATCTCAGCCGGCCGCTGAAGGATAAGAAGGGACAGTCGCCGGAATACCACAATTTGTTAAGGATGGGGCTCGTGGATTCGATCGACGGGCTTCAGTATACCCGGATGTCTCTGGTGCCCGAGACTGATTATACGCCGTTCCCGAACGGGTGGAGGCCCGATCATGAGAATGTTCTGATGGAGTACGTAAAGCTCACGGACCCACAGACCCTGGAGGAGCAGCGGAGATGTCTCAGGGAGCAAGGGCTTGTAACTCCCCAAGACTATATTTCAATGCTGGTATGGAACTATAAGAAAAATGCGGGTTTGTTGCCTCCTTTGGGCGAGAGTGATGCCCGGAGAGCCAAAGAAGAGTTGCTGGGGTCGAGTACAGGTGAAATAAGGGATGATGATAACAGAGAAGACCGTGAGGAGAATGTAAGGTTTCTAGAGGCTGCACAGATGTGAGAGATGCTTGCTGCTCCTTCTAGACACCTTACATTTATTATTTATGAATAAGATTATAGAAACATAGTGCGGCTATACAATTATCTGCCCACGAATGACCAGTTCGCAGGGTAGCTTGTAAATTACATGAGATTGTTTGCAAGAATTTTGCGAGGAAATTTATAGGCATTTAATAACTCAGCAGCCCTCTGTTTTTGGAAAAGCCAACTTCTTTACCGGATTTTGAGAGCTGGTTGGCAAGTTCGTAAGGATATCACTTAAAAAGTTCACTTCTTGCCGGAAATTAGCGTGCGTGCAAGACCAGGTATGCACAGTTTGATTATTAACAACCTTCTCGTTATCAGCGTCACAGAGATGATTTCTCTTTCTTTGCATGAACTAAAGATGTGATTAGGACTCTGGCAGATATATGATCTCAATTACATTTTAGTTCACAGCTTTCAGAATTAGGAAACATAATGTTGTTGCTTTCTACATGCGCCTGGATTTTCTCTTCTAGCCCTTTATCGTCTCCCTAAGGTTAACAATATTATCTTTCAGTGAAGACAGAAATCTGTTCGCCGGTGGACCCGAGTTTGTTCCTCTTAAGTTTTCTAAGAAACTTCACTATATCAGTTTTAACTTGTGGATAATTACATTAAAATGGAATCCTCAAGTTCCTCCATGTATCCCAAATAAAATTTTATGTGTTCTATTGGAATGAATTACAAGACAGTTGTGAACCAAATATGTGATTTGTTTTGCAATTTTTCTCATCCTTTCTTTTAGTTCTAGTTGCACTTTTCCGTTTAGCATTTGGATATGTGGCGGTTTGCCGAGGTAACTTCAGCCCTCAGTAAGCCAATTACAATTAAGACTAGGTCAGTCTAAGGCACATCGTAACTTTGTCGCTGAGCAGATTTCATTCTGCCCAACCTCTTAATGTTCAGAATGCAGGCCAAACCAAACTCATAACCAGCCATTGTTTGCTTCAACCCTGTCAAATTTTCACTCATGAGCATATCTGAATAGTAATAGCCTTATCTGTGCCTCTTTTCTCTCTTTCTTTTCTTTTCGATCCTTAGTTTCTCTCTGCACAATAACTGCTGCAATTGCCTCTGACGGAAATTGGATTTCTGCAACTGTTTGTTTCTCTTTAATTTTATGCGAACAAATCTTATGCAACTGTAGTATATCGTCTTAATTGTCTTTAATTTTGTGCTAACAACTCTTCTTTCACTCGTAAATCATGCAGGGAGAATCAGAAGCAAGAAAAGAACCAATTAGACTGGGATTTGATAATCTGGCGTTTGGCATTTCGTTGATGTGCCCATATGTGCTGTTCCGATTATGCCTCATCTACCAAATGTTACTCTGTGGGTCATAACGAGGACAGAGACTATACCGCGGCATGTGATTGCTTAGATTTTTCTGGTATTCCTAATGGAATTGTGATTTGCTACTTGTCCAGTGTTCAAAAAGATCTGAAGAGATTCCAGTTTCCTAAATTTTGAGAATGAGTAGTATCTGCAAGTAATAATGCATAGTGCCACAAAACTCAAGCATCCGTTCCGCCATTTTCATGCCATGTATAAGATTGTGCGTCTTCACTACCATTCCTAACTCCTAAGCATGGAGTAAATTTTTGATTGGAAATGTTGTTTTATACCTTGTTTATAGCCCGTGAGTGCTTCCACTGATTCAGTATTTAGTATTGCTTTTACTTTGCTGTTTCTTTTTCTGATTTCTTCAGCTTCAGCTTTTTTTCTTTTTTTGAGAGATAGTAGCACGCTACCTGCTTCGGTAGTTCTTGTGCGCAGTATTTCCATTGTGTTGTGATATTTTCGTATCCTAGCTACCTGTTTTGGCGACTAGAGCTTATCCGGGGATGCTGTTTAAGTAAGTTGTTTGAGTCGTTCTAACAACTAAAATTATTTTTTTTATTTTTTTTATTTCTTCCCGCTAAATGTCAGAGTTTTAAATTACGCTGAAAGCTCTAACTCTTTTGAAGTGGTTAATTTTTTTGAAAAAAAAATCTAAATTGAAATTATGTCTTTAATTTTATTGAACAATTGATTAGAAACTTTAAAGAGGGCTCATCTAAATTTGATATTAAAAGCTTTTAAAGCTGCAACGGAAGTTGAGAGAACTCTCTTTCCAGTTTAGCCGTGAAGTTGTGCGTTCTTATGTTAAATAATAATATTATTCTCAACGACTAAATGCGTACGTATCACTTAAATAGAATAAATAATCCTCGTAAAAGTGATAATGAGCTCGCATAATATTTATATACTGTACGGTAAATTAATCAAATCATGGTAACAGAACACTACACCTGCTAATAAGCACCACCTCTCCCCTCTCGCTCCCACGGCCCTTTGTTTGCATCGATCGATCGACCTCGTTGGTGGAGGCGATCGATTCGTTTCCCCTCCCCTTCTTTGGATTTCGATCTCTCAATCTCTCTCTCTCTCTCTCTCTCCCTCTCTCTTGGTCGATCGATCGATCTCGTTTCATCGATCGATGGCTCCGGTGTCCGCGTTGGCGAAATACAAGCTGGTGTTCTTGGGGGATCAATCAGTGGGAAAGACGAGCATCATCACCCGATTCATGTACGACAAGTTCGACAACACCTACCAGGTTCGCGAATCCTCGATCTCTTCATCTTCCTTTTTTGATTTCTCATGTGACTCTGTTTTCGTGATCTGAGAAAGTTGTTGTGGAAATATGAGATGGATCTGATCCGTTTTCGCTGCATAGTTATGTCTTCGTTTGCTTCCTCTGGAGTAGATTGTTCTTCTTATGAGATCTGCCTCATTTTTGCGGTATCTGTTTAGATTATTATATATAATTGATAAATTGGTCCGATTGATGGACCTTAGCGAGGTTTAGCTTTTGGATCTTGTGTACTCGTTGAAACATAAAATTTAGTGGATCACAAAAACGGAGTTTATTGCATTCAAATACAATTGCAGACAGGTCCTGCAGGCAAAATATTTTCCTTTATGATGTGAACAAAATGCCAGTTAATCGTTCGAGTCTCTTTTTCTTAGATAATTGAATTTCTGTAACTTAATTAAAAATTTAGTTTAGACTTGCTTTTGCAGATGTAATATTTAGGACGTCACTTATATTTGATAAACTTGTTTTTTCTTCCTTGTAATGCTCCATTATGGAATCTTGCTGGTACAGAGGTTTCAATACTCTTTTGCTTTTAATGAGAACAAAATGTATATCATGTTGTTCTGTATTTAGGCATTTATATAATAGGCATACCTTCTGTATATCGTTAATATTCTGCTGTGATATTTCCCAAGAGTAGTATTCATCATCTTTTTGTATTTAAGAGAAGGGTAGAACTCATCTCTGCTAAAGGGAAACCACAATAATCACCACCTGTAAGAGAATACTCTATTGACGACATAACTATGCTTACTACAAGAATATTTGGTTAGATATGGAATACATGAATTTGTATTTTGTGGTCACTCTGCTTTTCGTAGGCGTCTTTTTCATGCTAATTATGTTATGTTTGGCCGTGCTAATGATTACATAGTATGAATATATTATTTTCTTTTAACTACTTTCTTTCTAGTGTAACGATATGTAACCTGCTAACTACAAAATGGAACTTCTTTTTTTTCCTATATTGCATTCACATTTCACTTTGATGAACAGGCTACAATCGGCATAGATTTTTTGTCAAAGACTATGTACCTTGAAGACCGGACTGTCAGACTACAGCTTTGGTAGGATTATATATTTGTTGTATTTTACATCTACCATGTGATGTTCCTATTACTAGTTGAGGATACTCTATGTTTTTTCATTACATTTTGTTTTAGTATCAGAAAGTTATACCTTATGCTAAGATTACATCCCCAAGGCTCAAGTTTATCTTTGATGTTCTTGTGATACCTACTTGCAACTCATATTATCCACAGGGATACTGCTGGGCAGGAGAGATTTAGGAGCCTTATTCCAAGCTATATTCGAGACTCTTCTGTTGCTGTTATTGTATACGATGTTGCAAGTATGTTTTCTGCCAATGCATTCATCAAGATAACCAGTTTCAAGAAAATTTGTGGTGGTTGATTAGTAGTTGGGAGATTTTATTGATTTCACTTGATACGGAATTCCGTAGAAACAAGGGACCTTTATATCTGTGAGACTATACAGTTTGCATTTAAGTTCAGATTATCCAGTAATTCATATGAGAATTACAAACAACTTATTTTAATGCTTCTTTTTGTGATGCAGGCCGCCAGTCTTTCTTAAACACTTCAAAGTGGATTGAGGAAGTTCGGACAGAGAGGGGTAGTGATGTTATCATTGTCCTCGTTGGAAACAAGACTGATCTTGTTGACAAGAGGTAACAAATCATGAAGATATCATCCTTTAACTTTTTACGAAGTTTTCTTAGGTGTTTAATCATGACTTTGGAATTGTTTTCTGCGACCATTGTGATTGTTGCTTGGGGTTTTCATATCATTATGATTTACCTTTTTGGAAGTCCAACATTTGTAATAAAATCAAAGCATTATTTTCTTTTATTTGTTTTAATATCACTTTGTATGTTCATATTCGAAGCTTGCATGATACATTTGGAGTTCCTTAATACATACATGTTATTGTTTATAATGTTGCTTATGTCGGGCTGTAAGTCTAACCTTGTTGATACTCATTTGATTCTTATGGAATTACAATTGATTGTCTTGTGATCTAACGTAACAGGCAAGTCTCGATAGAAGAAGGAGAAGCCAAGGCGCAAGAGCTTGGCGTCATGTTCGTTGAAACAAGTGCAAAAGCTGGGTTTAACATAAAGGTGCTTATTGCCTTATTCTAAGAGCTGTTTTTTGTAAATGAGTTTTCATGCTACATCATCCTTTTAGCTCATGTGGCTTACTAACAAGCTGCCTGATATCAATTCAGGCCCTTTTCCGAAAGATAGCTGCAGCCTTGCCGGGAATGGAGACCCTCTCCTCTGCGAAGCAGGAAGAGATGGTCGATGTAAACTTGAAAGCCACGAATGCAAATTCTTCGCAAGCACAGTGTCAGTCAGGAGGATGCAGTTGTTGAGACCCATCCATTTAGTTTTGTTCCTACAAATGAGTTCGATTGCCAAAGTATTTTCTGCTTCCACTAGGCTCCTGTCAATACCGTAAGTTTTTTTTTACTTCTTTCTTTCTTCTTTCTGTCCTTCAGCTGCGCTGGATCTATTACCGAAAATTAGGATTTATCACAGGTTTCAATAGTGTGAATCAGTGTTATGTTTCTTAGCAATTAGGTGAGGGTGTTCAGATATTTTAGTTCATATGAAGATTCTCTTCTATTCTGTCCTCGGATTGTTACTGGTGTTATTGCTGTTGGTCTTCAATACGAGCAATGTGATTTACATCTGTATGATTCCATCAGCTGTAGTTAAAAGTCGAGAATCATCAGCTGTAGTTAAAAGTCAAAATGGCAGGCTTTGCAATGCTTTATTATCAGTCTGTGGTGTTTTGCACTTCCTTTTGTCTCTTTTTTCCTTTCCTTCTGTATTTCATATTCATATAGGCATTATATAACTCATCCAGCAATGCTACTTGTGAATTCTTAGACAGACTCTCTGTGAGATGTACATCCCACTCATTCAAAGGCCCGTCTTCGTAGTGCTATTATTTATTGTTTTTTCCTTTTGTAAAATCTGTGTGAATTTTTGTGTTGACTATATAAGAGTGAAAAGGTGTAAGATTTACACCTATATAGGCGCAAGGTTTCACTTTCCTAACTCATTAATGCACCGGTGAGTATCATGTGGGCCCGTTGTCATATCAAGCGGGCCTTGAGCATCAGATGCTGTCCATCGGCTCTTTGAGGCGGTTTTGTTGGATCGCCGCCGCCTGTTCGGAGCTCACGAAATTCCTTCACCCAGGGTTGCAGCAGAGAATTTGGTCCGAGAAAGGGTAGGAGGTGGTGAAGGGGTTTATGCCCAGTGGGCGGGCAGCCGGCAGGCATGCATGCGGGCGGCCTACAGTCCAGACAGCCAGCGGTCTAATGTTGACGGCGTAGGTGTGGACTGGTATGGCCTTCTAGGTCGCATATATCGACCTCGTGGGGGCTCATCTTCATATCAAGGGTGTTCTAATCTCTATCTCAACATGACAAGTACCTGAAGACCGTTGTATTTTATCTCTCTCTCTACTCTCAATGACAGGTACGTGGGCCTGCGAGGCAGTGATACCTTTTATTTTCTTCTTGTCTGTATGGCTCTTTTCGTCTATCTTGTTCAGATTCAGATTTTTAAGGCAGTATGGGTTTTGTAACTTCCTGTTGTAAGCATCCTTTCTACTCTTCAGCCGAACATGATCATTTGAGAGCAATAATAATGCCAATGTATTAGACGAGAGGAAACAAACATGAAGATGCCCAACAGCCAAGGCATATTCACTAAGGGGGCGTTTGGATTGACGAATTTGTAGATTCAACGTAAGTCAAGTGTAGTGGTGTTTGAGTTTTCCTGAAGTGTGATTATTTTTCTGTTTTTTTTTTTTTTTTTCTCATACTAACTAAACCTGTAGAAACAGGAACCAGTAAAATCCCGGGCAAACAAAACCACATTCACCTCACTACCTTGAGTTCAAGGTAGTGAAGGCAATAAACAAAACCACATTCACTTTTTATATTACATTGAGTTCAATGCGATCTCGAGGTGAAGTGGATGAGAGCTGAAGGCCGAGATTTCATGGCTTGAGCTGAAGGTGGTGTGAGTTGGAAGAGATTTGTTAAATAATTTGTCATTTTAGATTTGAGATAAAAGAAATATTACCCAATCTTAATGAAATAAATATTATTTAATTCTAATAGAAATTTATTATTATTTTTTAAATTAATATATTATCCAATTTAAAATATCACTATTTAAATAATGATATAAATCCTCTATTACCCTAGGTGAATGAATGTAGTTTTGTTTGTTGCCTTGAGTTTTTTGATTAAAATGGTCGTGATTCAATGTAGTTTTGTTTGTCGTCTTCACTAACTTAAATTGAAAGTCACCATGCTCAATGCAGTTTTGTTTG
>NC_033628.1:12874560-12885577 GCF_001540865.1 Ananas comosus
ACGGTTAATTGTGATGCAATGATTTTTGATAAAACTTATCACGGCATGTCTTTTTATCCAATTAATATATGGCCAATTGTAATGCGAAGATTTTTGATTTGTTCGCACACACATTTTAATATGCTATATTATCTTATCAATACATTAATAATATACAAATAGAGTATTGTACGAAACCCATGGCGTTACCTCTCTGATTAAATACAATCGAGAAGTTCTTAGTTGACTTGTGTATGTACTTGGGGCCAATTAAAAGGCGGCGTTTTAATTATCAAATAGCAAATATATTTATTTGCAATTGATTGTCTCTGGTGTTCACTGGTGCGGTTAAGTTGGTGTACCTGATAATTTTGGAGTAGCAGAACTCCAATAAAAAGCTGTACAAATTGGGGATTAAATTCTCAGTCCAAAAATTGGAGATTAAATCATTTGACACCTAAATATAAAATATCAAGAGACACTAAATATTAAATTACTCGAAAATCTGTTGATTTGGGTGTGCCGTGAGCGAGAGACCCAAGACTACTATATTCTGACAAATAAATAAATAAATATATATATATATAGCTTATTGCTATGGTGGGAAACTGGGAATTACCCACGCAATAATATGGTTTAGAAAAGGGGGACATAAATGGATCCACGCAATCCCAAATGAGAGAGAAAAGGAAAGAGAGATATCCAAATCCAAGCAGAGTATTAAACCCACCGAATGAGATGGAGCACGGATGCACAGCTGACGAGCAGGTCCTCTGTCTGTCTCTCTCTCTCTCTCTCTCTCTGGATATAAATAGCAAGTGAGCTCCGCAGATCTGAATGGGGAATTGGAAGCTATTCATGAAATCCGGCACCAATACGAAGGTGAGTTACAAATCCCATCATTTCCCTCATCTTTTCTTTTCTTTTCTTTTCTTTAGGACATAAACTTAGAAAGATGGTGGATGGGGCCCGTAGATTAGAAAGAGAAATTTGAGGGGGGTTTTCTGAGAGGCCAATCAAAAGTCATCTAATCCTGCATCTTTCAACTATATTTCCTGCGTTTGGCTTTTTCCTCCGAGCTTAACTCAACAAGTTGTGAATCAAAGATAGATAGATTGATAGATAGATAACTGGTTTGCCACTGTAGAGCTCGATCCCGGTCTAGATTATGAGTAATAACTGTTTTCCCATTTGGTGTTCGGAGAATCTGAGTTCGGAGGTTACTACGGAATCAAATGTTTGAAAGGCTCAATTGTGAGCCACATGATGGAATTTGTGGTCCAAGACACTGTCAATTTCCGATTCGAACCAAAATGTTATTTCGGTCGTGTTTCAGCAGCGACAAAATTTAATGCTGTTTGATAAAGTCCGGTAGTTTCTTTCCACAGCGGGAACAGCAGATCTAGATTAGAATTTTATAATTTGAGTGCTCAGGATCTCATTTCAAGTTTCTACGGCACCCGCGCATTTCAATTATATTTTGGGCAGGGAGAGTATGCATAGGTGACTCTAAATACGTGAATTAGTAATTGGGCCGATTTGGTGGGCCGTAAGGGTCCCTGTTTTCTGGGCTAAGAGTAATTGTTACGTTGGATTCGCTTTTAAAAGGATTGAGTGGACCTTCGTTTCAATTGGGTCGTGGTCTCAACCATTCTAGTCAATGAAGCTGATAGTGACAGGGAGGATCTAGTAATTAGTTCCTGTTCTTTTGAGCTAAAAGATGAAGTTTATTCAACTTTTTGCCCCGGCCTTTTCTTTTTGTATATATTTAATGCAGAGCTATCAACTTTTAAAAAACCGTTGCGTGCAGAATCCACTTACAAAAACAGAAGAAAAAAGTTCCAAAGGGAATTGGTATCATACAGCCGATAGTAAATTTGGAGGATTTACAAGCTAAAAGTGGCCCGCAGAAATAACCTTATTTAGAAAAATGAATAGCCAAGTTAATGATTGTCAAAGTTATGTAGAGAACAGAATATTTCAGAATAAGCAGCTTACAGAGATGTCATAAATAATAGGAAAAACTTCAAAAATCCCTCATGTAGTTGCGCACTTTCTCACTTTAGTACCATGTAGTTTAAAAATGTATCAATTTGCTTCCCTGTGGTTTTATTTTTATCTTTTCAGCAGTTTTTTTTCTTAATATTTAGTTAAATTATATACAAAAAATTTCAGATACCTATCTAGATTTATTAAATATTTATTTTAGTACCCTTTAATTTTAACTTTATCATTGATTTTAAAATAATAAAAAAAAAATGAAACTATATGGAGGTAAATTGATACACTTTAAATCACAGGGTACTAAAGTGAGAAAATGCGAAATCATAGGCGGTTTTTTGAAGTTATCCCTAAACAATAATAAGAAAACAGTACGAAAAGATTAAAAATTTGGGGTGTCTAATTTTATCAAAGATAAATGATAGTACTGTCGTTTATGAAAAGGCCAAACGAGCTCTGTATATTGCTTGGAACAAAGTTAAAAAATTACTAGTACACGGAGTTCAGAGTAAAAGATAAGAGACAAATAATTGCTCTGAACAGTAGCCACGCGTCACTAAGATTCCATCAATCCATCATTCACCGCCGCGCTCATCTCGATCGCGCGTGTGTGCGCGCGTGTGTGTGAGTGTCTCCTTCGTTCTTCTTCTTCTTCTTCTTCTTATCCACGGGCTCAATCATCCTCCTCCCCCACAGCTCAAGAGGCCCAACGCTTCGATCCCGGCCCATGTAGAAGACGCAGACGCCGAAGAGCTCCGCCACCCACTCACCAGCACCGCGGCCATGGGAGACACTACGATGGAGGAGGAGGAGGAGGAGGAGGAGGAGGAGGAGAAGGGGCGGAGGCGGAGGCGGTGGCGGTGGAGGTGGTGGGTGGCGGTGGCGATGCACTCCGTCCTCGTCCTCTCCGGCCAATCCGCCGCCACCCTCCTCGGCCGCTTCTACTACGACCACGGCGGCTCCTCCATGTGGCTCCAAACCCTAACCCTCTCCGCCGCCTTCCCCGTCCTCTTCCTCCCCCGCCTCCTCCTCTTCACGCCTCAATCTCCGCCCCTGCCACCGCCTTCGCCGCTTCTGAAGCTCGGGCTCGCGTACGTGGGGCTCGGCCTGATCACGGCCGTCGACAGCCTGCTGTACTCGTACGGCTTGCTGTATCTGACGGTGTCGGCGTACTCGCTGGTGTGCGCCACCCAGCTGGGCTTCAACGCCGTCTTCTCCTACTTCATCAACGGCGAGAAGTTCACCGACCTCACCCTCAACTCCCTCGTCCTCCTCACCTTCTCCGCCGCCATCCTCGCCGTCCGCTCTGACGACGACCCCACCGCAGGAAGGTGATCGATCAGCTAATCAATCGCTACTTAATTACATACATTTGGAATTGTTATATATGCATTCGCACTCGCAGGCTCAAACATTCGTGCGCAAGCACATGCAATTGATGGAATTTGATAGCACTACACCCCTGTTATATATCAAATTGTGAGGTGTTTGTTTACTGGGCATGGGCATGCATAACTAACTAACTATATAGGAATCTCCTATACGTCATTTTTCATATGCGTGACTCCGTAACGTGTCCGTACTCCGTACTATAGCTAGCAAATAGTAGTTAGTTAACCAGAGAAGCGCGCGCGCGATAGTACCTAGTTATACAATAATAATTAGAAAATTTTGGAGTCTTATAATTATTGCATTCTTTCTTGCTTTTGGGCGGCGATATTTTTGTGAAAAAACAGGCACTACGGGCTTGGCTTCGTGCTGACCCTCGCGGCGTCGGCATTGTACTCCCTCATCCTCTCCCTGATGGAGCTGACCTTCGAGAAGCTCGTCCGCAGCCGGAGCCTGCGCGCGGTGCTCGACATGCAGATCTACACCGCGGCCGTCTCCACCGCCGCCGCCGCCGCGGGCCTCTTCATCAGCGGCGAGTACAGAGGCCTGAGGCGAGAGGCCGAGGGGTTCGGCCGAGGCGAAGTGGGCTACGTGATGACTCTAATCTGGGCCTCGGTGGGGTGGCAGGTCACCAACGTTGGGCTCGTGGGCCTCATCTCGGAGGTGTCCGCGCTCTTCTCCAACGTCATCAGCACTCTCGGGATACCCATCGCGCCCGTGTTTGCCGTGATCCTGTTTAAGGACAAAATGGACGGGGTTAAGGTGATATCCCTCTTGTTGGCTATCTGGGGATTTATATCCTATTTTTATCAGCACTATCTTGATTATAAGGCCCAGAAAAAGGCTACAGTACTGGGGGAAAGAGGAGACGCTAGAGACGCTTCTGCTTAGTCACCGGTTTATATGTATATATATATATACGAGGGTGTTTTTCGCTCTCTAATGGGTTAATGAGAAAATTTTTAGCAAAACAAAGAGAAAAAAAGGTATGATGATAACTATTGTTTCAAAGTTATGGACATCGTATAGTGATGGAAAAATCATTTTCACATGACATGCTCTAGATGAATGATCACATGGGCTAATTAAAAGCCAGCCATTATCAATTTGACAAACATGCTCTAAATAAATGATCACATGGGCTGATGGGCTACCAACTTTTGTGGCAAATTAAAAGTGTGAACATTGAAGACGAGGGCCGCAGTAGCAAAAGTGTCAGCAATTATAGGTTTAGGACCACATCTTGAAGGGAGCAACTCTTATCTGTGGTACTATCAAATGCGATCGAGTAGCTGTTTGCTTGGCTTACAGTTTGGCAGGCGTTTGACAAATATAAAGTTTGTAGTTTTCGCGACCGTGGATTCAAAGCTGCAACAAGATGCATCTAAACTTCGGAATAAGTCGATTTTGCTTCTATTGCAATGAGAAGCTGTTGAAAAAGATTTGATTAAACAACTTTGGCAACACAATCCTTATTTCCCCCATTTTACTGTCAAAATATACACTGGTTTTAAGTCGGTCTCTTTGCATTCTCGGATGACTCCCTGAAAAGGCAACGCAATCCTGGCGTTGCTAAAGGTTAAGAGAAAAGGAAAGAAACTGATCCTTTTTTAGTGAACTTCTCTTAAGACATTGTTTAGTGATTATTATTTTTATTACTCTTCTGGCAAATTTCTCTTAAGCCATATTGTTTAGTGATTATTACTACTCTTCAGGCTTATTACTAATTTTGCTTCTGCTTGCGAAACCTTCCGTTTCCGGATCAAAAAGGAAAATCCTCGCGTTATTAACGAAAAAGTAAGAAACTGGGTTTGAACCGGTCCCATCGAGACAGAACCAGCATAGGTGATAGCACACCATACAGATCGCACTATTTTTTCTTTTGTTTTAAAAAAAACCTCGCCTTCAATTAGTTGGAGTAATTTGCATGTGATAACAGAGTATGATTAAATAAAGATTAAATTTAATTTCCTGAGTGATAACACGGCACTATAAAATATAAAATGGAGAAGCAACTAACCATTGAATCCCACTTATCCATAGCCCATCTAGTGTAGTAGCAAACGGATTCTATTGTCACCTATTTATTTTCAATGATGAACCCTCCAAATCGACAATTGGTATTGTTGAATATGATTTATATCATTTGAAGCATTTAGAAACCAAATTTGATACTTTTTCAATATTATTTTCTTTTCCATCAAATGGACATAAAAATGAACCACTAAAAATAATTAAATATTCTTTAAAAAATAATAAAAGGAATCTTGTAATCAAGATCAAGAGTATATATCTTGTTTTAAATAGTTTAAAGAATATTCTAACCAAAATTTAATCGGATATTTTTACGTCGTTAAACGAAAAAACGCTTCATATTGACCATTAAAATTACAAATTTTAAAATTCTTTGACCATTAGGTCAATGACGTTAAAGATTTGAAATTTGGTTTCTAAATATTTCAAGTGATATAGATCATATTCAACAACATCAATCGTCGATTTGAATGCTCCATCACTAAAAATAAATAGATGGCAATTGAGTCAGTATTTCAGCTCATCTCTCTCTCTCTGTATATATCTTGATCTTATAGTGCAAAACCTATAGTACAGTACTGCCATCGTACCATGGCCCTCCGTAGAAGTAAAGCTCGACCCACATGAAGATACATTACACAATGGGAGACACTGCTACCCAACCAGCGTGAATATAATTGGAGTTGCTTCTCATTGAAGAAGACCTATATGATGGACTGTACCTTGCATAGTTGACTAAAAGTTTGATAGTTGATATTCAAGGTTCTAAATTCGAAACATAGTTGCTTTATATTTTTAGCCGAATTTATTTTTAAAACATGAAAGAAACAAATAGATTACTACGTTTCTCCCTCTTTTTTAAAAAAAATCATGCATGAAGTAAAGTACTAGTGATTCTTGATCATTCACTATTACTATGGGATTCTAAATGCACAAACTTAATCTGTTTAGGTTAATAATTCGAAAACTAAAGTAGAATTTACTGCAAAATTTAAAACAAAATTGTGCATTTTTCAACGGGAAAAAAAGGAAAGAAAAGAGAAGAAGCTAATAATCTGTAACCCACAGAGATAAATTACAAGAGACATTGCTTTTGCCAGCACCATATCTCTCTTGCAAGCCACTTTCGACGGTGGGTAGCAAAAGAAACGAATAGTTGGTGGCCAACGATCACATCCACCTCCACCCCCACCACCACCACCACCATAAAATAAAATCACTATAAAAGCTAATTCTTTTTCTTCCTTTCTTTTTTATTTTAAGTAAAAAAAAAAAAAGGCACTGCTATGAACAGCAAATTAATCAATGATTACGAAACATATATAAAAAAAATATATTAGTCCTTCGAACTTAAAACGAAACACATTTTTAGGTTCGAGTGGGAACATGAGTTGACTCCTAAAAAAGGAGTCATGCTTCTCCACCCACGCTAGTTGACTTATATTTTTCATCGTGGCCAGAGTTGAGAATTGGGAATCGCCAGTACTCCAATCATTCGTCGTCACGTGATCTCAAGTGATCTAAAATACGCCTTTAAAAAAAAAAAAAAAAAAAAAACTAGCTAGGGAAGGATTTTTTATTAAAGGAAAAAGGCTTTGTCGATGGTAAAGTGATTTATGGAGCTTTTTCATCATGGCATAAGATACGAAGGAACAGGGAGAAAATAATACTAGTTTAAACTTAAAAAACAAAAATCTTTGGTAAATCAGATTAGTAGTTGATCACAATTGTCATCTTTTTGAGTTTTGAGTGGTCTTTCCTTTCATTTATGGAGGAGGTTAATCAGTTTGGCCTCCGTAAACTCAATAATCTCGTCCTTCCACAACTACACGAATTTAAAACAAAGATGCACTTTTAAAATAAGCTCATTTACAAATAATTAAGCTGGGGACCTGGGGTATTGACTCAAAATACACCATCAAAGAATCAGTAAGTTGTGCTATCCAACACATAATCTTTGTTGACTTTTTTACAACACCCCTTCTACTTAAGATAACAGGTTGCAGTGATCAACCAATGATGGGCTTTTGACTTCTTAATAAGATGAATAGGTGGATGTTGAAAACAATTTGAGTGGTAGAAAAATATTATTTACGCTGAAGAGTGCGCATAAATGACGCTGCAAATCTTAAGTGGGACCCACCCACACCAGTACTCTTTGAAATAGTCCCACTCCCACATCGACTTGGGACCAAATCAAAACTCTCCTAATAATATGATATTACGAAACGTTATTATTATTATTATTATTAACATAAAAAGCCAAACACACGCTTTGATGTAGTCCTGAGTTGCTCCCACATTGTGCTTCGCTCCACTGTCACAAGCTTCTGGAGCACTCTCCACAATGCTTTAGAAGTTCCCAAAAATATAAATAGTGTGTATAGAGCTTAATCAAAGTATAATTAATTTTAATTTGACAGTTCAATCGTTAAAAGATTTAATTTTGGTAAATAATTTTATAATTCTGTTTAATTTTAAATTAAAATTTTTAGGCTGACTTGGGTGTACAAAGAATATTCTGCTGAAACTTCTTCAAATAATTTACACATTCAAATTCTGAAATAAACGAGCTATAAAATGACTTAAATTAAATGATTTTTTTAAAAAAAAATTAGATAGCAAAACTAAAATTCTATTATGAAGGCTAGATAGATAAATTAAAATGAGCGGTAGCTTAAGTAAATTGCATAAAAATTTATTTACCTTTTAAATAAAATACTCAACAAGCCCACCCAATTCCAGTAATGTATCATCATCCCGTTCATGGCGAGGCCGATTTTAATACTAAGATTAAATGTACTTCCACTCGAGTTGGTTGGCAAATTGAATGCTAAATTCATTGCATATTGACGCAAAATTTAAGCCAAGTTCTGAATCATAGCAGTAGATCGCATTTAATACATAAAGCTATCGTCGTTATACTATACAACGTGGAGAAAAAACATCACACGACGCAAACTCAAATCGAAGCACCCAAAAATTAAAAGTAAAAAGGGAAAAAAAAGAAGCAAATTTGGTTTTGCGCCCTATTTTTCACGAGATTAATAAGGGCAAGGAGTGTAAAAACGGGAGAAAAGCGTCAGCGCAACCTACCGAAATCAGCCAACTTCCTCGACCGGTTGTGGCACAGCGCGGCGGGGGCGGCGAAGCCGCTGCCCGAGACGCGGCGGTGGTGGCGCGGGGACCTCGCGCTCCGGAGCTCGCCGGAGAAACCCATATCCCCGGCGGGGGCGGCGGAGCCTTGGCTACGGCGGTGGCTCGGGCTCGGCCGCACAAGCGGGCTCAGGCACACCGCGAAGCCCGAGATCCCGGCGCCGCCTCCCGGGGCGGCGGCGCGGTGGTGGGACTCGCGGCGCAGGGGGGACGGGGTCGGGTGCCACCACCGCTCTCCGGCGCCCGGGGACTCCGACTCCGGCGACATCCCCCGGTCCCTCGCCGCGCGGTACGAGCTCCGCCTCGCCATACTCGACGGCGACGTGAGCGCCGGAGAGTGGACCTCCGGCGTCTTGCTCCGGCGGCGGCGGCGGCGGCGGCCTCCGCGGACGAGCGCCGAGAGCCACGAGGTCGATCGCGACGTGGACCTCGAGGGCTCCGTGGGTCTCGAATGGCCGAAGAGGGTGCTTAAGATCGAGAACTTCCCGCTCCGGCTCTTCCCGCCGCCGACTCTACCTCCGCCGTCCTCGGCGCCTGCGGGGACGGAGGGCCCGACCTGGGGGGTTCTGAAGAAGAGGAGGCTAGGGTTTCGGCACGGGGCGGGGGCGGAGGCGTCGGATCGGCGGCGGGGGACGTAGGGGGAGACGGATCGGGGGGCCACGAGGCGCGGCGGAGACGAGGGGCGATGGGGCTTCAAGGTGCGGCGGTTCGGGGCCGGGGGGGCCTCGTTGTGGTCGTCATCGTCCTCGGCGGCGGAGGCTGTGGCGACGAGGGCGAGGAGGCGCTCGCGGAGGCAGGGAGCGCAGACCCCGACGCCGTGGGCGTAGGGATGGGCCTTGCACCTCATCGCCGCCTCCACCACCGTCGCCTCCCCTCTCCTCCCCTCCTCCCTTCCGCCATTAACGAAGAAGATTGAGGTACCAAGGATTAGGGCTAGGGTTAGGGTTGAGATCTAGGGTTTCGTGGCTCTCTTCGCTTCGTCTCCACCGGGTAATGGGAATGGGAATGGGAATTGGGACGAGTATGAGAGAGAAGCACATGGAGAGGAATGGATTTGGGGGGAAATCAAGTTCTTTTATTACCCGTTTTTTTTTTTTTTATTTTAATTTCGTAAATAATAATAACGCCAGCGTGGTATTGGGGGTTGGGATTTAATGCGAAAGCAGAGGCGTTCATGTGTTCGTTAGGTACAGTTTAATGTATGGTGATCCCAACATGGATTGAATAATCCTGGTCCGAATAAGAGAGCGGCTAAAGCCAATTTATCCCACTATGGACTAATCCCGGGCCCGAGCTCTGGGTAAATAAATTCAGAGGAAAAATCGTAGGAGCCGTTTGACGCAATAATATTATCTTATTCGGTACATATACATCTGTTGTTGGTGAAAAAAAATAGATGTTGAATAGAAAGCATGATCTAATTCGTCTCTTGTATGATATTTCTATGATTATGTCTCAGGTGTGAACCGGAGAAGGGACAGTCTGGTTGAATTCGAGCTAGAGAAAAACTTTTGGAATCTTTGTATGCACAAAAGTTTCGGAATCTTCCACCTTCAAACTATTTTTTCATAATAAATTAAATCACATTATACCTAAACTATATGACTCTAGCAAATTATGAATAGAAAGTTTTTTTTTTATAACTAAAAATCAAATTGCTTGCTCACACTTATATAGCACAGTAACTCTGCTCGCTATATATATATATATATATATATACATAAAATTCTCGTACATGAATAACTTATGCGGATGCTTAAACAGGACCTTGTTATTATCCTGGAGACAAATAAATTGCGTGTACTCCAACAGTGAATAGTCTCAAGTTCCGGTTTTGTTATCCAAAAGCTGAATACTGTTACCCCTCATTAATTAAGCACCATTAATAAGTTACCACCTTTAATTGTCCTGTAATAACAGTACAATTCCACCTTTTGTCCTGGTGTTTTAAGGATCACTTTACAAGTCACAAGAGATGAGTCCACCAGGTCCAGGAACGTACTCTTCTTCTCTGGACAATTCACTTTGTCCAAATGTGTGCCATTAAACAAGTTTTCCTTGCAAAAAGAACGCTATTTCGTCTCCATTTGTAAGAGTAACTCATCTTTTCCGCGCCCGTAGGCTACACGCTCGTATCTGCTCCTATTCGACATAGAATTTGAATAGGAGATCTACGCCCCGAGAGTGAGGGTATCGACTCATCGTGTTCTTTGTTGAAGAACGTTTATAATAGTTTAAATTTGTTTTATAGTTATGAAGATGTTACCTGTGAAAAAAATGAATTAGAACGAGATCCGATCCCCCACAATAACACCAAACTTAATTTGTTTCTACGAAAAAGCTACAGCACATTTATCATCACATGGGATCATTATTGTACAAACATGGTAGGAGGAAGTAGATGATGCGTGATCTCGTTCTTATATCTACCGATCATTGTTAGCATGATGAATCTAAG
>NC_033628.1:12885699-12953729 GCF_001540865.1 Ananas comosus
CTCTCTCTCTCTCTCTCTCTCTCTATATATATATATATATATATATATATATATTTTCGTAAGTTCAAACATTGTAAATCTAACGCAGATACTTTTAAAAGTATCGTAGTTTTGTTTTCTTCTATTGTGCGGGATGTGCGCGCGCGCGCACACACATGAGAGAGAGATTATACTTAGTCAAGTCCAAAAAGATGGCCTCTTGTATGGAAATTTAAGTGTTTGATAACCTGCATATAAGGGTTTCTTATGGGTCATTCATCAGTAGTTTATAAAATGGAGAAAACAAGGACTATTGATCACAGAAGATGAGAAGATGGTGACACTCTACTAGAATTTTGAAGACTAAGCTCAGAATCGCAAACCATTGCTCAAAGAATAAACACTCCATTTGTTTCGTCGAATTTTCACACACTAGGTTGGTCAATTGTCTCCAAAGACAATGATGTTGAGAAAAATAAACAGGCATTAAATTTCCCTTGGCACTCATCATAGAATTTTCCCTCTTCAATGCCTATTATTTTATATGACTTTACTATATATATATAATACACTAGGTTGGTCGATTGTCTCCAGGTCTCGAGTATTTTTATTATTATTATTTTTTTAAATCCAAGTACCGTGGCACTGATTTTAAACACACATCTTAAAGCTTATATACAACGAGTTAACATTGGATTGAAATAGCAAGATAAAAGAAATTTAAACACACATCTTAAAGCTTATATACAACGAGTTAACATTGGATTGAAATGGTCGGGCGGACACACCGTGCTTCCCAGCCTTCGACAAGATCGGAATCCAGCCGGAGATGCTTAGGGCCTTCGACGTGCGATAGAAATGGTCGGTCGGAACTTCTTCCGTGCAGTGGTGCTGCCCGGCCGGAGAGAGCGGGCTTTTCAAATTCGAATCCTTCCCGGCCCTCGGATACCTCACCCCTACCCACCCTCTGTGATGGTTGTGATAGGTCTGTCAAGGCCTTGACAGCTTGTCCTCCTACTGCCTTGCCCTTGACTGCTGGTTCCTCTTCCGTGCCGGTTGATCCTACTTCTCTCGGTAGACCCGCTTCTTTCGACCCGGATTCGCTCGCCGTTCCAGTTGCAGGGTGCCCTGAGATAGCGGCCCCCGTGAATGTGATGCTTGGCCCATTGCCGGTGGGCCCACCCATTTCTATTTTTCTGAGATCCTCCCCTTCGGTTGTAAAGGGCCCGGATACGCCCGCTTCAATGGGAGTTGCCCTAGAGCTATCTGGCCCTCTGCAGCCTCTGCCCGCGGGCCCGGATTTGCCCGCGCCTACGGGAGTCGCCCTTTCGGACGTGGCCTGCCCCGTTCTGGTGGGGCCCGCGATTGGATCCCCTGAGCTAACTGGCTCACTGCCGCCACTGCCCACCCTCGCACCTGGCGTCGGGGGCCCGGTTTCGATGATTGGATCCCCTGAGCAGCCCGGCCCTTCCTCTGTAAGGGGCCCCCCACCGCCTGTCCCATTTCCAATCTCTCCTCTCTCATTTCAACCCCCTAGATCCATCAGACGCAGCTCCCGCCTTGCCTCTAAGAACAGAGGTATTTGCAAGAGTTCGATTCAAAGAGCTCAGGACCTTCTGTCATCGAAGCTCAAATCTGCAACATCCTCTTTTAGAATGGCTGAGCCCTCCACCCCTCCCCCTGAGGCTCCTCCTGCCGAGCTCTTGGATCAGGCTGAGACTGCGGCGCCCCCTGCGCTTTTGAATGCGGCTGCTCTCTATTCCACTCCCCAGAATCAACCTTCCAGGCCTGAGAAGATCCCCCCCCTCTCTAGAGACCACTCGCTGCCTCTCTCTGTTCATGAAGTCAACGATATCTTAGCTTCATGTGGTATCTTATTTAAGGATTCGGGGCCGTCGAAGGAGATCGCTGCCTTGCAGCTGAGAGGGGTGGGGATTTCAAATCCTGCCCCCAACAGGTTTTGATTTCTGGGCCCATCCTTGTGTGTGCTGTTTCCTTGTTTTAATGCCTAGAAATAGAACCTTTCGTTTCTTATCGTGGAATGTACGTGGTCTCAATGACCGAACAAAGTGTTCCGTTGTTCGGTCTTTCATCCGCTCTTGTAAGGTCTCTGTTGTCTGCCTTCAAGAGACTAAGCTCTCTTCTACTTCCCTTGTCAAATTCCGCTTGTTTTGTGGCTACCACCTCCAGGAGTTTCGCACGATTGACGCTGAGGGGACCAGAGGTGGCATTCTTACAGCTTGGAACCCATACCTATTTGATTGTTTGCAACATTGGGCCGGCTCTCATCTCCTTAATACTCTGCTCAGACGTAAGATTGATGGTTGTCTCTTCCTAATTTCCAATGTTTATGGGCCTACGGGAAACTCCGCCAAAGCCTTCTTCTTTGATGAACTTAGAAACGCAAAGGCCCTTTCCAGAGGTTTGTGGCTAGCCATGGGCGATTTCAACGTCATCCTCTCGCTTCAAGATAAAAATGGAGCTCCTTCAAACTTAACTGACATTTTGAATTTTCGGCAAGTGGTGAATGATATTGGTCTCTTCGATGTCCCGCTGATGAACAAAGCCTTCACCTGGTCCGATGGAAGGCGTAACCCCATCCTTGAACGTCTCGATCGTGCCCTCATTTCGCAAGATTGGCTGCTTCATTTTCCTCGCTCCACCCTCAAAGCTCTACCGCGACCGCGTTCTAATCATTCCCCGTTGGTGCTTTCCGCCTTCACTTTTGTCCCCTCTCCCAGCCTATTCAGATTTGAGTCTTGCTGGCTACTTTGCCTCTCTTTATCTGAGGTTGTCTCCAACGCCTGGAAGTCCGAGCTTCTGGTCTCGGATCCGATCTCACTTTTCAATTCCAAAGCTGAGGGGCTACGGAAGGCACTGACGTCCTGGAGCAAGAGCTTTTCCTCGGATCTTAAGCTTCAGACCTCCAACTGCCTGTACTGGATCGCTTGGCTGGATTCAGCGGAAGAGCTAAGACCGCTTTCGCCTATAAAATGCAATCTCCGCCCGAAACTTAAAATAAGATATGAGGAGCTCTGTTTACTTGAGGAAATCAAATGGAAACAACGGTCAAGAGTTCGATGGCTTCGGGAGGGGGACGCAAATACTAAGTTTTTCCACCTCCGCGCCTCTTCCCGCAGAAGCATCAACAACATCTCGCAGCTCTCGAATGGCACCAATCTTCTCTCCACCCCCATTGCTATTGCTAACCATTTGTACAACTTCTTCCATTCTCAGCTAGGTTTCATGCCTCAGACTACAGCAAATATATCCTTCTCTTCCCTCTATGGGCAGCCTGAGATCGATCTGTCCTTCCTCACCACTCCCTTCTCGTCTGATGAAGTGAAATTGGCCATCTGGTCAAGTGCGCCAGACAAAGCTCCAGGCCCGGATGGTTTTTCGATTCTCTTTTATCGTCGCTTTTGGCATCTCCTGAAGGCGGATATTATGGAAGTCTTCTACGCCTTTTACCAAGGTTCGGCTGATTTGAGTAGCCTGAACACTGGGTGGATCTGCCCGATCCCTAAATCACCGACTTTCCTATTAGCGTCTGACCTGCGCCCGATCAGTCTCATCCACAGTATCGGCAAGATCATCTCAAAAGTGCTAGCCTCTCGCCTCCAACCTGCCATGACTCGGCTGATTAATCCGTTTCAGGCGGCTTTCATCAAAGGACGTCACATTCTAGACAATTTCTTCTGCGCTCATATCCTTACCCACCACCTTAAAGCTACAAATACCCCGGCGGCCATCCTCAAGATCGATTTCCAGCGGGCGTTTGATCACATAAAGTGGTCCTTCCTTCAAGATTTACTTTTATCTCGGGGTTTTGGCCAGAGGTGGAACAATTGGATCTCGGTCCTGCTGGGTTCGAATACATCTGCGGTACTTCTCAATGGAGTGCCTGGCAGATCTTTCGTTCATAAGAAAGGGCTCCGTCAAGGAGATCCACTCTCCCCTCTCCTCTTCGTCCTATGTATTGATGTTCTCTTCAGACTAGTGGATAAGGCGGTTCTCTCTGATCATCTTCCTGCGGTGGGAATCGGCGATGTCAAAGTTCATTCCCTCCATTTCGCGGATGATGTCCTCTTGTTCTTTGATGGATCAATCAGATCAGCGACTATCATCAAATCCATCCTGGATGCATTCTCCGAATGTTCGGGGCTCAAGATCAACTTCAACAAGAGTACGCTAACGCCCATCAACATAGCTGATGAGCAGGCTGCAGCTGTCTCCACGATTTTCAATTGCCCTTTACAACCTTTCCCCCTGTCGTATCTGGGCTTACCTCTATCTCCTAAGAATCTTCGACGGGCTGATTATCTTCCACTCATTGAGAACATCGACAAGCGCCTTGCGGGTTGGAAATGCGCATCTCTTTCGAGAGGAGGACGCCTAATCCTGCTCAACTCCGTTCTCTCTTCACTTCCGACGTATTTTTGCTCTGTTTTTGCCCTGCCTTCATGGGTTATTAAAGAAATCGACAAGATTAGGCGAGGCTTCTTCTGGAAAGGCAAAAACAAGACGAATGGCTTCCATTGTCTTGCTAGCTGGAATCAGGTTTGCCGCCCGCTCAATGTTGGAGGGGTAGGAATCAGAAAGTTACAGGTGGCGAACTCGGCACTTTTGATGAAGAGCCTTTGGAAATACTACAGTTCTCCGTCCCTCCCTTGGGTCACCCTGTTGAAACAGAAACACTATAAACGAAAGCCGGCCGCGATCGCAAAGAGCGCTCCGAAGAGATGCTGCCCCATCTGGCGTGGTATTTTCAAGATGCAAGTGCCCTTCCTCATCTCGATAGATTTTATTCTTCACGACGGTATCGAAACCCCCTTCTGGATCGGCCGGTGGAGTGGCCACACCTCGCTCCGGAATTGTTTCCCAAATCTTTACGAGGCCTCTACCAACACCAGCATTTCGGTCAACAGGTGGAGTCGTCGCTTTGCCAACCTCCAAAACTTGGGATTCGACTTTCCTCTCAACTTCAAGGAGGACCAGGAGTTTCAGCAACTCTTGCCGATGGTGAATACCCTGGTCCTGTCCCCGGACATCAGCGATTCAATCCTTTGGAGATGGACAGGTGACGGTAAATTCTCGGTAAAAAGTGCTTCCGATTTTCTTTTATATGATGGGTTAAACAATTGCAGCCTCCCTTTTCTCTGGAATCTTAAAGTCCCGCTCAAAGTTAAGCTCTTCATTTGGTTCGCGGTGAGAAATAAAGTCTCGACGACAGACAATCTCATGAAACGTGGATGGCATGGACCACCTATTTGCGTCCTTTGCAATTTTGAGGGCGAATCACTGACACATATCTTGTTCTCGTGCTCTTTCGCATCATCTGTCTGGAACCGTATTATGCCTACTACCGGGCTAAATTTTGCCGGGACTAGAAGTATGGTAGAAGGTTTAGATACACGATGGACAAGAATGAGGCGATCGGCACCAGCAAAATACCAAAACTACATCGATCTTACTTTCGCAGCCTTTTGTTGGGAAATCTGGAAAGAGCGGAATAGGAGAATCTTTGAGAACAGACAAGTTCGTTTCGATACTCTGGGAAGGACCATCCTCGAGACAGTCTACTTTTGGAACGTGGTCTTAGCCAGATCCAAACCTTAGGTTCTCGATCTCCTCATTCCCTGGGACGAGATGTGTTCTCTCTACTTCCCAGTTGCTCTTTTGTCTTTTGTCTACTTTCTTTAGCCTTAGGCTCTCTTTTGTTCCCTTGAGGGGATGGTTGTACCCTCGAAGGGGTCACCCTTGTATTTTCGGTCAGCTGCCTCTTCTTGTAAAATAGGGTTTATCCCTGTTTAATCAAAAAAAAAACATTGGATTGAAATAGCAAGATAAAAGAAACTTCCTCTACCTCGTATATTTCTTTACCTCTAATATACAGTGTGTGGATGCTCCCCTTGAAAGTCATTGCTTGAAAGGTCCTCTATAACCATAAATGCACTACGAATAGTCGACAAACGGAGCAGTAAACTTAAAAATCCAATGAAAAGGGAGGTGGGATGTTACATTATCATAATAAATTAGAATGAGAGATGATAAAACTTTATAAGAATTGCATTTGCAAGCATGTTTATTATTATTATCATTATAAAGAGAAAAAAATTTCTTGGTACTGATAACAGAAGAGACTTGTAATTACTTACAAAATGAGATCGCACATGTCGCTTTATTCGTTAATCAACAGTCAATAAAGAATTAACAAAATACAATCGAAAGCTCTGCTCGTTTCGACGGAATTATTTGCGCTATCACATTTACGCATACGAAAATATAAACATCACATCACTCTCTAGCTAATAATAGCACCGACTTCACCTTCCGTTTTCTGCATCTTTGCTTCCTGCTGCTTAATCGCGTAGGTCAAAGATCTCACATCCAATGCTCTAGATACTTGGCTTTCAGACAGAGACTGGAGAAAAAGAAAGAAAGCATTAAAGAAGGTGGTTAAATAACATAACAATAATAAAGATTTTTCATATATGAGTAGTCTTACAAATAGTAAGGCCACATACTGCTACAAACTTTACCTATCTGATTTAGTTCACAATAGACATAGTTTGATCAGTCATGCAAAAAATAAGATATAAGTAAACATTTTTTAAAGAAAAGACATGATTAACATGTTAAGTACACACCATCTTTTGGAACTTTCCATAGAGTACAAGGATTCGCAATTTAATACATAAACGATATCTTTCTCAGAGATCTTATACGAAGCGATCAAAATGTCCCTAGGAGATATGCAAAAAAAAAATACCAATGCATCCAAGTAGGCCCTTAATGCAAGATCGTCGATAGAGCAATCCACGAACGAAAGTTAAATGTATCATGTACACAATTATCTCGACGTATTACTCCAAAAGGAACAAAAAGACATATTTCGCAACTAACCTTCTCGAGGAGTTCCGCTTTTCGTTTTAGCTCTTCCTCTGAAACTCCTTGCTTGTGAATTGTTCGGAGAACATAAAGAATATGCGATTGGAGATATTGCGAGCAATGCTCTTTAAGAGTACACTGCGGAATAGTAGATTCGCAACCTGCTTGGTTAAAAGGACAGTTTATGAGCCTCATAGGGCACACTGTTATACAATGCCTATCCATCTCGCGCCTCATAAGGCTCTGTGAGCAGTTCTGCTCACAAGAGAGCACTTTGAACGGGCACGCCGAGTCGTGCTTCTCCATGTGTTCAGCAGAAAATTTAGCTAGGCATCCTTCATTGGGGCAATCCATAGGCCTAAAGCAACAAGCATTTTTATGCGCAACGAGCTCATGTTCCGAGCCGAATTTCATCACGCAATGGAAAGCGCTCTTCAAGTCGACGTTCCTAAGAAGCACTTGTGAAACGGTTTCCCTCCTGTCGATCGACCAAAATTCGTCCATCTCCATCTCTTGCACAAAGTCGTCGATTTTGTCCTCTCGGCTCTCGCTCAGCAACCAATTCGAAACGCGGCTGAAGAAGTTTCTCTTTGAGCTCGAAAAGTTGTCCAGAAACTCCGATATGATTTCGACTGGATCGTCAGAAGTTTCTTCCGTCTGGGCCTGCGCGCCTTCTTGTGGGACAACAGATTCGGCGATGAAAGTCTCGCTTCTTTGGGTGAGATAGTCCACCATTTCCTTCCTCAGATCGATGGCCACGGAAGACGGGCTCTTGAAAAGGCCGCCGGTAGTGTTGTCGACACAAGCCGTGGCTAATCCGGGAAGCAAGACTTGCGCGATTTTATGCACCAATTCTCGATCGCAGTAGTCGCAACTAAAAGGCAAGCACTCTCCCTTTACTAGTCGTCTCGCGAATCCGAAACTGGTTGATCCATGCACTCTCCCTTTACTGGTTCCGAATCCGAAACTGGTTGATCCATGCACTCTCCCTTTACTGGTCCCGAATCCGAAACTGGTTGATCCATGCACTCTCCCTTTACTGGTCCCGGATCCGAAACTGGTTGATCCATTACTTCTTAATCAATGCCTATAAATGAACAGCGAAAAACATTAAAAAGTTGGGGAAATAACGAAAGGGCGATGCAAAAAGATAGGAATAATTATTTTTGCTTTCGTTCATTTACATTGATCTCAAAAGTCGTAGCCGTTACGCAAAATTGAATTATACGCGCACACTGTACCTGATTGGTACGTTCACTGTCACACAGGAATAGGTAGCATCAAAATCTGGAACAAAAATGTCTCCATCTTTAATTTCAAAAAAAAAAAACCTAAATTGTTAATCAGATAAACAATCGGAAAAATCAATGAAATTCCTGCGATAAATATTCTCTTAAAAAAAAAAAAAATGAACCCCCCCAGCCCCCCAAACCAAAAAGGGAAAAAAAAATTCTAGATCTAAGAATCTCCACATCTCAACGCAAAAAAAACAAAAAAAAAAAAAGAAGCTAACGAATGTAATTACATACAAAGACACCTAAATATCTCCTTCCCATCAAGATCGAACGCACATTCTCTCAAACACGAGGAATAGGAAAGCACATGACAAATAGAACGCTTTAAATTGAGAGGGCACGAACCGTTGCTTGATCTCTTTTGTTGATGGTCACATTTGAGCTCGTTAATGGATGAGGAGATTGGGTGGAAACGATGAAGAGGAGGAATGCGAAGCGAAAGATGTAAAATGGGGGATTGAGAGGGATGAGAGAGGGTGCGCGCAGGCCGTTAGATCCGTTGGAGATTTGGTCTCAAGATAGAGAGAGAAAGAAGTGGAACCGTTAACCAACTAGTTGGGTCGATCTGAGCCGTCCATCCGCAAGTCCTCCTAAGATGATGAGCCAACTGAAGGAAGAAGCCTGGACAATTTTGAGTGGACAATTTTATCTTACAAAATTTTAATTTTATAATCTAATCTTTAATTTATTTAATTTGAATGAGTTAATTATACTTTCACTTTAAAAAATCAAACTATTTTTTTAATTTAATAAATTTATCATTGCAAGAATTATATAAAATTTACTGACTAAACTTTTTAAAATAAACTACGTATTTATTTAAAATTTTAAATTTAAAATATTATTGACTGATTCAAATCAAATAAATTAAAAGATTTGATAGTAAAATTAAATAATCGACTCCAAATAGACTATAGTTCTTCACATTTTACCAAAAATATGAAGAACTATACTTTCGAGTGGACAATTTGATCTTTCAAAATTTTAATTTTATAATCTAATTTTTTAATTTATTTAACTTGAATGAGTTTATAATACTTTTACTTTAAAGATTTAAACTAATTTCTTAATTTAATAAATTTATCATTGCTAAAATTATATAAAACTTACTAACTAAACTTTTTAAAATAAACAACATATTTAAATTTTAAATTCAAGCAGTAAATTCAAGATATTACTCACGGACTCAAATTAAACAAATTAAAAAATTTAAGAGTAAAATTAAATAATCAACTCTAAATGGTCTACAGTTCTTCACATTTTTTCCGAAAAGGGAGGGGGGACAAAAAAAGAGAGGAGCAACATCCACTCCAACCAAATATCTATTTCTTCACAAATTTCATTGAACTTTCTCGGCCCTAATGAAAATAATGCAAGAAATAGGTACACTCCAGTTTCAAGTTCAAATTCTAGTACTAAAGATACAAGTATTTGTAAGAATAAAACAAGATCGTTTCCAATGTTTATGAACATTTTTTGAAAAACTCCATCCATTTGTACTCCAAATACAATCTGATTAAGTTCCTACATTTACAGCACACCAAAGCAGTCACAGTAATATCACACTGAAATGATAATCACTAATAAGGAAAACAGCAGCTCAGACATGTAAATGAAAAAAATACAATCCACCACCAATGAATAAGAACGCAAACACATAATGCGCACAACACAACAAAGTGGTGGATGAGGGATTTAAGATATTAGCAAAACCACATAAATGAAATCATCAGGCATTATAATACAGGATATACGACGCGGCATTTAACTTTATCGGGCCCATGATACAGCGTCGAACTCATCCCGCGCTGACTTGTACAACTCAAGTCTCTTGGCACACTGCAGCCTCCGCTCCATCAGCGCGGGATCCTCATCTAAGAGCTGCGCAAGCTGCTTGCCCTGCAAAGGAAGGACTAGTAAGCGCCTGTAGTGATTGGTAAAATGCAGTTATGGTACTTCGTAGAACCTCTAACCAAGCCAAATAAGCCCTAAAGAGATCTAGCAAATAAAAAAAGAGGCTCCAAATACAAACTTGGCTAAGGCATGTGGTACCTCCTTTCTCCCTATTTGGGTGTAGAAATGACTAAGCAAAGAGCGTTTGGCTTCTCGGACTTGACAGTGGACAGCAGCTTTCGGAATCGAGTTTTTTAGAGTCTCAGATACCATCGCAATGTAAGAGGACACATTCAAAGCAATCCTTCTGAAATGCCCATCAGTGTATCGGTCGATTGAAGGGTTGGTGGCAGGATTCCCGCCCTTCTCAACTTCCTGTGGAAGCTTCCTGAAGAAGTCTACAGTTAGATAGGAAGCTTCCATGTCAACTAGCCGGATTGTCGTCTTACGGCTCTCCTCACGGAATCTCTCCAGGGCTTCGTAGGACGCAGCTGCAAGTTCAGCTTGGAGAGTGGGGAATCTCTTCAGTTCCTGATGATCAGAGCACAACGCATCACTTATAATGATAGGGCTTTCGCGCATGTATCAGCAAAAAATCATCTACCTACGCACATATACCCTCACAAAATTCTGATTTCACCTATACCCTTCTCTAGTGCACTTTCTCCACAAAACCTAATTCGTGAAATGTACGCTTCAAAGGAGGCCATTGATTTTGTATTCTCAGCTTTCTTCTTTTTTTTATCAGTTGTAGGTGTTTTGTTGTTTCGGGGGGGGGGGGCGATGGGGTGTGGGGTGGGGATGGAAAATTCACGTTTTGCAGGGAAATATATGTAAAAGATAGTTCTGCAGGAATATATGTGCAAATATGATCATATTTTAATTAATGACCACTTGACAGCATTCCCTTTGATGAAGAAATGACAATACACCAACCTGAGTCTCTCCGATTGATTTCCTTACCAATTCCTTCAAAACATAGTGCACCTGCCATAAAGAGAAATTAGCATTACTAAAACTACGTAAAGCTTTCAGAAGAAAATTGAGTAATGTGGAAAGAAGCCTCTCTTACAGCATCAACAGAAGCTTCTGCTGGGCCTCTAAAGTAATTGAGAGCACTCTCAATTAACCGACGGTAACCCTGCTCGGGAGCAATTAAGTGAGGCTGATAACCATCAGCTTCTGATACAACCTTCTTCACATTTTGTATAGAAAGATGGCGGTCAAATGGAAGTTTCTTCAAAGCGGCAGGGAGTTGATTATCAAAAACTCCATAAATTCGATCACCGCCTGGACGCCTGTGTTTTTAGCCAACTGATTTCAGAAACAAATGATGGAACACGTCATTCTTGAATGTAATTACACCGTTTGTGAAGGTATCCGAGGACAATTAGAAGTGTTTGAGACATATCTTTATTAATAGAGAAGATCAAATACCTAAGAAGCAACCAGCATGTATCATGTCTCACGGAAGATGACATATGGATATGCTTAGATGAAACATCAAAACTTGATAACAAGGGGAACTAATAAAAGCAGCACAACTAGCAAACATCAAACAACCAAAATCATGATTATACGACTTTTTTTTTTCTCCCTCTGAGACATGTGAATAGCATATCTGAATGCTAATATTAGTGTGCTTGCTAATCAGGAATCTTCAACCTAATGCACAGTAGTAACAAATAGATACAAAAACTATTGAATCTTTAAAGGCAAGAAAGGTTGTTAACTGAGAATTAAATCATTTACCCTCCATCAAGATGCTCTTTGAATATCTTGTCAAATGCACGGCAAAGTTCCAATATCATGTATAATTGAGCCTAAAAATGCACCACCAATGAAACAAAATTAAGCTGCAAACTTCATCAACACGCAAGTTATGTAACAATATTAATATCTCACCCCTGCATCAACAGCAATAGGTCTACCAAGGTGGTCCATCTCTGATTCAAGCTCATCAATACTTTTGTTTATCAATGATGTAATACTTGGTATCCTTGCCCTGATCACCGACTCAAGGTGCTGAAAGCATAAGCCACCATTATAACAACTACAACAGATAATTTTCAAGGGAATAAAGGACATAAGAAATAACGGGCTCCTTATATACCTTTGAAAGAAGCTTAGCGAGATACTCTGAACCCATTTTGCTAGACAAGTGGGAGTAATCTGGACTCGTAGCAAAGTATTCCTTTTCCTTTCGCCTGGCAACAATCATGTCAACATTTTTATTAATATCAGCCTGAGAGCGGTTAACAATCCCAACCCAAGGGTGCTGAAGCTTATAAGCTCTTCCTTCAAGAACCTAAAAGATGTTCCATCATAAAGGTATCAGAATCACACAGATGCTAACAAAGATATCCATCTCAGCAATTCTATCAAGCCATGCTATTTTCTTTGTGAAAAGTTCTATTGCACGCCCAAGGGAGCAAATGGAGAATGGGAAACGTACATCAAGTGCATTTGTTCCCTTATCCATCAAATCAAGCTTTGTCAGCACTCCAAAAGTCCGTTCACCTGAGCAAATTCAAGATGGATGCACAGAAATAACTTTTCAATGTGTTACAATGCACACTGAAAGCACAATTTTGCCAGTAAAAGAAAACAAGCAATCACATTAATATCATCATGGCAGAATATAAACTGACTTTCATGCTAACTTTGCTACATACCTGTTGGGTCGACTTCCCTGGCAAGCTTAATTGCATCAGACGTTGCAATGTCTTGATTGGCAGGAGTTATTGCCAGTATAATGCAATTAGGCTATAAAAGAATATAAACAAGCAATTTCTTAGAGAAAAGAACCATAGGCAATCTAGCACTATACTAAATAAGCCACCCAGTTTTAGTAGTAGATGATAATTATCAAGTAAATTCCCACATTCTATTGAAAATTCGATATACTGAAAATGTCTACTCTTCTTAGCACTAAATCTAATTCTTCCTTCTGCTCTTAAGGAAGTAGCTATGCTTCTATTGTACAAGATAAAAGGGTGTTGCCTCAGATTATTTCAAGCAGGCCATTATTTTTGTGTGAACAATTCCAAATAAATTTGTCAAATAGATGAACATAAAGAAAGCACCATGCATCATATTACTCAAACTTACACAGTTTTTGGACAGTCATTAGCAACAATCTGTGAAAAGGAGTACATTGACAGCCCAATCGGCTAAATTTTGGCCCTGCGCACATGCCACACTGAATAATCCATACTATATCACTCACAGAAATTTAGAACCTTGGTATGTTGTGACTGTAACCTAGAGCCACACTCATGATTCGTGTTATAAGCACCATAATCAAATCACTTGCAGAAAATTCTTAGAAAGAAATATAGACGCCAATGAAAGATGTTTTGCTGCTGAAAAATATATGACACATGCAAGCATAATCAGGGAATAGAATCATTCGAGACTGCTAAAGCAACTTTCCATATATCAACTTTCACAGATTCTGAGATGTAGTACCTTCTCAACATACGAGCGGACCATGTTTTCAATATCCTGAACAATGCTTTCAGGCTGCCCCTCTGTGGAGATAGTATTTTCTATGTTATGCTCTTAACGAACAAAAGGTTTTATAAATCTTGTAACCATAATCAGCAAGAGAAATAACAAGTATATTTACATACGTACCTACAGCAACCTTTGTTAGACCCGGCAAATCAATCAGTGTCAAATTGACAACTGCAAATATCAATTCAAGCATCAGATTATAAGGTAATGTAGAACATCAAGCTCATCGAGTAGGCCAATAAGAATGTAGATAACAGAAACAGAAGTAGAACGTGGCAGATCATTATTTAGCAGAATATGCAACCTATTCAGAATGAAGAAACTATAAAACGGAGAATTGAGACATCTTATCAATCAGATCTAATCAAGAGTTTGAACCAGCTACAAACCATATACAACTGAGGTTAAAATTTAAGCATGTCAAGTTGCAATAAAGCTGTTTGACAATTTCCATTTAGCAGATGATTTACACTTGCAGGTGAGATGCAATGCGAGCAGGTGATATATTATAGTATAAATCCTTCATGGGGCTTAAGCTTGAACCTTTCATGATAAAGCAAAAGAGCTTGAATGAAAGTTAGTTTCCATAAACTCAGTTATGCATAGCCACAAACAACTTTTCTTGCCATTAGCTAATAATCAAACCATCTTAATCCAAAGAAAACTATCGGACACTTAACTAGATATGACTAAAGCTAAAGTAGCATCTACATATTCAGACTGATAACTTCCAGGTAGAACTATGAATTTGTACCATTTGGTGAGTAGATGCTCAGATGAATGGGAACCGGAGAAATCTGTTTTGTCTTCCCTGTCAATCTATCAGTGTCATCTTGGATTTCTTTCCGCACAAGAGCTGAAAAATGCAAAACAAGAGTTGCAAATGTATCAGAATCAAATGAACTTGCTAGTATATGTAGGTTATAATGCCAACATTTCACATTCTGCAACCTAACATTAACAATCGCACAAGTTAATGCCTAATAGAAGCAAAAAAGAGAATTGGTTCCAAGAATAAGGTAACATCTTAGTTTGTTTCTGATGATGCAAAGAGTAAAAGCCGGATAAAAGTTTCCACACACTTTTTACTAATTATTCCAATAAAGCCTTCTTCTTTCCCCAGAATTGAATCTGGCAAAATGAAAGAGTAACTATTCCAAGCACCAAATGTAGCTAAAAACAAATCATAGTAAATTTCACCAACAATTTGAAACTATGGCGTGAATAACCAGCAAATTTAAAATCTCCAAAAAATTATAACGTAGCAGAAATCACTAACTCCTCTCGGCAGGTGAAGGAACTCAGCAATACATCTCCTGCTGCCCTTCGTCCGTCTTGTGGGCAGTTGCAGGCACCAACGCCGCCCGTACAAATTCCCTGCAAGAATCGCAATACCATAGAGAGTGAACTAGAAGGAAACAAAAACAACAGCCAAAAGATCAAAAGCATCCATAAATTCAAGAACAAATAGTTTCATGACCAAGATCCACGGGGAGGAAGTCGCGCCCCACGATGCTCTCCAACACCGAGGATTTTCCCGAACTCTGATGTCCAAATGAATAGAGACAAGCTCATTACGATCAAAGAGCACTAGAAAGAAGAAGAGGGATTGATCAACAAAGAGAGAAGGAGAAGAAAAAGAACAGGAACCTGTCCTCCAACGACGCGCGACGGAGGGAGCGCCTCCCACAGCGTCGGCAGCGCGGCTCCGTCGCGCCGCCGTGGTCGCCGAGGACGTGCAGCGCCTCTGGATCCGATTACAGAGCCCGATCAGCTCTCCATCGTCGCCATCTCGAAAACCTAACCCTAACCTAGATTCGAGACGGAGACGACGAAGAGAACAACGAGAGAGAGAGAGAGAGAGAGAGAGAGTAATAACAGAGAGTGGCTGCGAGAATAAAGGGAGATGGCCGAATCGGAAGGTTCGGGTTTTTATCTGGTGCTGAGCCTGCTTGTTTATTTTACCGTTTTATCCCTATCGATAGACTAGTTAAGCAGGTGAGGGAGGGGTATTTTCGGGAAACCGTCCATCGATAAAGAAGTAGAGGGGCTGTGACACGTGCGGAGCGGTGAGGGAATGACGCGGCTCGTGCGATTCCGAGTCCACAGCGGTGCGGGTTGTTTCAAAAAATTTCAAATTCTCGGAAAGATTTTTCAACGTATAAAAATCGCACGTAGTGTATAAAAGGAGTGTGGCACTTCCACTGCTATTTGGTGTGGCCACACAATTTACCATTCACAAAACATTCGCTGACATATTTACTTTTTTTCAAAAAATAATAAATAAAAAAAATAAACTTTTATCTTCCTCCGAATATAAATATAAAAAGAACTGTTATATTTCGAAATAGATATAATATAGGTATAAATCTGAGATAGATCAATTTTGCGTTTAATGAAAAATAGCTTATTTTTTGTAATAAAAAAAATAGCATTTTGATAGATAAATAGAATAAGAAAATAGTAAATAATTATAATAAAAAAATAGTGATATTGTCCTTTATATTATATTTAAATTTAAAATTTTAAATTTAAAATATATAATTTTTAAATTTTCTAATTTATGAAATCTCAAATTCAAAATTCAAAGTTCTAAATTTTAAATTTTAAATTTAAGATAAAATCTAAATTTAAAAATCTAACATATCTAATTTAAAATTTAAAAAATTTAAAATATTAATTTTAAATTTAAAATTACAAATTATAAATTTTTAAAATTTAAATTTAAGTTTTTAAATTTAAATAGGGATAAAACGGCTGTTCCCAACTTCCCATCCCCAAATAATCTTGCTTGGGGATAAGAGGGGAATAACCCCTTATGGCTTCCTAATCCCCCAACCAAACACTTATTTACATTTTACTTGCCACAGTAAGATAATTATGTTATTTATAAAATACATTATTTAATTATTTTATTTAATAGTAAGTTTTATAATAAATTATAAACAATGACAAAATAAAAATACACTACACTGCTGAAAAACAAATTAAAATCGCCAAAAACAAAGAGAAAGATGACGATTAAATGGAAAAAAGATTTATTCATCATGAAAAAAAAAAGGAATCAAAATTTTTTTTTGAGAGAAAGATAGCATGCTACCCGCTTCGTTTATTTCATTTAGAAATAAACTTAACTGGAAATATGAATCAACTAGGATTCGAACTTGGATCTCGGATATCAACCACCAAACCTTTTGTCACTTGCACTAGGGACGGTGGGTAAAAGAAAACATTTATTTGGTGCATACATACATAAAAACAACAAGGAAATTTTAATCTTGAATGCGACAGCCTCAAATACTTACAAGAGGTATAATTGGGAATGTTCAAATCCGCTTGAACATGATTTTGCATCTTTTGAGAAAATGGGAAAGGCAAAGCACCTTGACCTTCTCATGCTTTATTTATTAGGATAAAGAACAAGCCAACAAACGGCTTGAACATGAAACTTAAGGGATCAAAACACATGCTTATGCTAATGATGAGATAAGAGATGGTAAATGGTGGATTTCCACACTCTGTGTTGGTTTTGATCTTCAAACAGTAACTGAATAGTTCCCCCTGTGGTACTCAAGCTCAGTACTGCACACAAACTGTGATCTTCTTTGGAGCAATAATCTTCTGGTGGATCCTCCAGTTCGTCGAAAATGCGATCTGAAAGAGCGAGTCTTAGAATCAACCGTTGAATATAAAATATTAAAACACAACTTAATTATCAATAATTTTAAGTTCTTAGAGTGATTGGATACATTTCAAGGTATCATACAGCAAAAGATCTTCGGTCTGAATTTTTGTGAAGCTTCTTGTTTTATAGACGTTTTTTGAAATTTACTTCGGATTCACAACTAAACTATTGTTCTCTATCGGCTTAAATTTGTGGATAAAGTGAAATATCTTACACTCCTCATATGTGATAAAAGCACCACGTAGATGTCTCTTCCCCATCCTCAAGGTAAGTTTCTCTTGCTTGAGGTGTACCGAAGTTATTTTCACTTGAACTCTCCCTGCATATAAACCCACAGCATCACTCATATACATGCTACTAAAAATTGGCGAAAATAGCTAGTACAGTAGTAGTCAGATTACCGGTAGGCATACGAATTCGGATTCGAGCACCCCTTCGGAGAATTTTAATCTCCTCCGGGACATAATTGTTACTAACTGTTCCCAGCTCAAGTGCTGCTGCTCCTCTCAAGCCTAGAATTTTGCCCACACCATCATATATATGCATGTTAGCTTCAGAAACATGCATACGATGCAAGAAAACTCAAAGAAGTAAACTTGTTTTATCCCTAAGGTAAAATGAGAGGCATTACATGTTGCAGCAGTCGCGGTCAGCGCGAGCATTTCACTAGAATTCCTCGTCTCCGACCCCATTTTAACGGCGGATGCGATGTGGGCTCTCTCAGCTCCAACCGATTCTGCCGCTTCAGCGCAAACAGCCGCCACCAATGCGGCTGCAGAGGCCACCACTTTGTTCATCACATTCTCATCCCACTCCCCTCCTCTATTGTTATTATTATTCGCCAAACCTAAACACTTCGAGGTATTATTCATCGGTTTCATATTACTGCTCGCAACGGTTCCAGCGATCGCTGCAGCTAATCTCGCGACCGAAAGTGCAGCATGGACTTGAGCTACGCGCAGTCGAACTTCTTCTTTCTTCTTCTTTCTTTTACGTTCCCTTGAGAGGCTGCTTAGAAGTTCTCCTCTCATCCATGCTTTCATGTGCTCCACACTCATCTGTGGGACTAAAATAGTGTTGTGAACCTTTTTTTTTTTTTGATAACACTTTTTTTTTTTAGCCAAATTTACTTACCCAACAGGGAAGGAAGGTATTCAAATGTTGAGGAGAGGAAGGGTCATGAGATTTACCATCGGAAACCACGGGCTATTAAGAAGATACAGAAGAAAAAAATGAACATTTTAGCAGGACATGTCTTTTTGGACTAGTTAACCTCAAAATGAACTCTCTTCTTTTTTTTTTTTCCCTCGAAAAGCTAAGTCATAGAAAACAACGTAATAGATGTTACATGCAATAATCTGTTTACGTCAGGGCTCGAAACTTTTAGTTTGCCAATATATATATATAATTTCACTTTAAACTGATCATCTTTATACGACTATTTACATGCAAATATCTATATAAAATGAATCTTTTAGAGCAAGGTTTAAATTAGTTAATCTTTTTAATATAGTTAATTTCCATACCAATATTTGGTCGGGTCTTTGTCTGGTACCTCCATTGATCAAATGGACCATGTTCTTCTCTCTTTCTTGATCCTCTACCGAAGCATCCTTCTCTTCTGGCTCACTACCCTCAAAGCGTGGTATTAGACTCTGTACCCCACCCAAAAAAGAGGAAAAGAATATCAAGGCTAAGCACATGTGGAACTTCTCACACAACTCCCAATCATTTAAAGGGTATTAAAAATCTCTTAGAAAAAAGAAATGCAACATATGTTGAAGAATTTCAAGTGGTTTAGAAGAAATGTAGAGTATATCAGCTTTAACCAAATGGCTTCTTAACCAAAACTAGAAAGTCAAAAATAATATCTTTTTTTTTTTTTTTTTTTTGAGAAATAGGTAGCAAGCTACCTGCTTCATTCATTAAGCAAAATGAACTAAGCGTACAAGATGAAGACAGCTAAGGCCTCCTTGAAAAGCCAGAGAAAACAAAAAACGACCAAAATAAAGTACAGTGTACGAAAAAATAAAGAGGTAACTAACTAAAAGAAGTAGCTAAAGAAATCAAACACGAATGTTAAAGACAAACTTGGTCAGAGAACCTCGGTCCAAAGTTTGGTCAAGCTCGTGGTACGTTCGAGGGCCCGGGAAGCATTGGGTCTCGCATCGCGGAAGATAGTATTATTACGCTCCGTCCATATCACCCACCAAATTGCCACCAATAGGGTCAGGCTTTGTGTCCTCGACATTGCATTGTGAATGTTCGCTGTCTCCATCCATAGCCAGCAAACATCCCCCAATTCCAGTTCGCTTCTATCTGTATTTCCGGCACTGACTAGAAGGTATCTGACGAAGACACATTCCCGGAATAGGTGATCACAAGTTTCTGGACAAAGCGCACAAAAAAAGCAATACTGATCCACCGCACATCCACGACGAATCAATCTGTCCGCTGTAAGTAATCTCTTGCGTAGGAGGATCCATATGAATACTTTGATTTTCGCCGGAATTCTTAGCCTCCATAGCTGAACATACATTGAGTCAGTCTCACCGCCGTCAGTAATGAACTCGTATATGAATTTTACTGTAAAAGTTTGATTGGCAGTCCATCTCCACTTGATTATATCTGGCGTACCCGATGGACAATATTGACAGAGGAGGTTTTTAAGCGAACTCATATGTCGACGCCAGACACTGTTGTTCGTTCTATCGAGGCTTCTGGCTATGTATTTCCATCTCCACCCTTTTTCATTCCAGCATTGTGAAATTGTGACCTCCTTGTTTAATAAATGGCACCCAATATTATCAACTATCTTTCACCGATAGTACATCTAGTACGGTAGGCTAAACGTTTAATAAATGGCACCCAATATTGTCTCAAATTTAAAATCTAATTACTTCATATTTTTAATTGAGTTTATTTTCTAAAAATAAATAAGTAAAAAGAAATGAAGCGGATAACTAGCTAGCTTGCCACCTTTCCTTTTTTAAAAAAGAAAAAAAAAACTTCCAAGCATTGCATCACCTTCCAAAAGTGGTCCCTTTGGGTATTCTTGGGTCCAGTTCTTTTCTAAAACTAAAATTTCACAGCCAATCAAGTTGTGTAGATGTTATAATGATCACATAACAAAACTAATTAATATATATACAGTACTATCTCCATAGTAGATACAAGTGTAATTCGTTTTGTACTTACATTTGAAGAGAGTATTTGAAAGAAGTTAGATGAAGATGTGCTCCAGGTTCTTGAAAGAAACTCCATTGCCTCTTGAGGGCTTTTAGGAATCTCTAGAGGGCTACAACATTTCGCGATCTGCGGTTTCCCTCTGCATAACTCAAGAGGTTTGGGTTCATCTATCCGCTCCATCCTCTTGTCCTACGCGAATACGCGCGTATATTAGATAGAAAAATTAGCAAAAGCAAAGTGATTAGTGAAAAGTATATGTTACAACTACAATGATGAATAATCTTGCCAACTTAATTTGGCTAAAAAACTAGGGCAATCTCACCATTGTATAGGGCGAAGAGCGGCGCAGGAGGAATGAGACCTTTCCAAACTTCACTCCATTTCTTGAGTGCTCCATTTGATTAATGATTACTTAAAACCTACCGAGAATATTAATCCAGTACATTAATAATCCAGCACATTAATTAATCACAGTGAAAAAGGAAATTAAAATGTAAAAACACATAAGTTAAGGCGAGGAAATTATATAAGAACAATTACACTTTGAATAGAAGGTCAGCTAGTCGTTGGGGATAGCTAAACAACTGGCTTAGCGATCTTATATATACATTCTAAAAGAAGAAGGCTTGATGAGGCACGAGACATGCATGAATGATTATCTAGGGTTTCTACGATAGACTACTGTTACTAATTTTCTGTTACATTAAAAGAATACGTTATTGTTTTTATCGACAGCTATCACATATGGCAAATGACTCAAGTTCGAAATCTAATTGCTTCATATTTTTAAATAAGTTTAATTCTAAGACAATAAATAAAGCAGCTGAGGCATTATCTTTTTCTCTCAAATTGCTTGTCCAAAAAATTCATATAGCATCGCAGATTGCGCGCACGGACTATTAATAAGTCATAACGGTATCATTATTCTGAAAATTTGTAATAGTACGTATATCATTATGTACCAGGCTTGAATCAAATCACATCCGCCAAAGTTTGATATTATTCGATGGATTGAGGTTCGATTCAAGAAGTATACATTAACATTATCCCTCAGTCCAAAGTGGGCACCTAATTAACCCGAAAATCTCCTCGGATTGTGTGAATCTGGAATTTCGGATTGAACCCAGCCCAGTTGCAACCTAGAACCCTAGTTATTTTCTAATAAGAATGAGTACAGTAAGTGTACATACACTAATAACAAAATTAACTACATTTTCTAAGCTCCTCCTAGTTCAGTGCATGATCCCAATACGGAGAACTCAGTTCACGTGAAACTAAGAGAGCAAATGATGGAATGGATATTTGGAGGCTATTTTCTAATAATGGCATGTCGTTAATTTGGAGTGACTAAGTATATGGATTGGAGCCCTTATTAAGCATAAACCAAGAAGTTACAGAGAAACCACGTGTTGATGCTCCCCTGCTGTATCTTTCATGATTTTGTGAAGACCACTTTTTGGTATTATCATTTTTTTTTTATTTCATAGATTTCAAAATCGGGATCTTGTGTCTGTACAACTCTTATCCCGAAGTCTATACTTCTAGAACTCGAATCTCCTTTAATTTAGCTAAGGGTTCAGTGAATGGTATCCGAGATCACAAGTTCAAATTTTAATTGATTTATATTTTCAGATAAATTTTTTTTAAAAAAAATAAACAAAACGGATTGTATGCTACATTTCTCATAAAAAAAGAATTCCATTTAATTTTTACTTCTGTGCCTTACAACTTGGAATATCAATGGATAGCGAGATCACTGAATTACCTCACGAAAAGTGAGCTTTTACCCCAGGTGGAACTTTTGTAGTTATGCTTTTTTTGTAAAATTATTCCAAACAATATCAAGATCGATTACGTTTAGTTCACGATTTGTAATATTTTGATTCATATTTTGTACTAAAAATATTTGGATCATTATCATTCAACTCAAGTTGGTATTTGTGGAAGGTGTGAGTAAAATGGTAGAAGCATTATAAATTACTTAGTGATAGAAATATTAGATTACCACAGATTAAAAAGTATTCTCAATTACATGTTTGATGAGAATCATCGGTAGTTCATTAATAAAAATACGTTTGTTCTTACTAAGCATATTTAACCATTGGTAAGTTACCATTTCAAATATAAAATATACAATATTTTTAAAATATTACCAACTTTAAACCAAACTCCTAATAATTTTCTAAAACACCCCCCCGCCCCCTCTTTTTGTGCGTGTGGGAACTAAGTTCCAATATTGTAAGTACTATCAAAATTTTAAGATTTGAGCTCAACTCTTCGCCTGGAAAAGAAAACAAAAAAAATTTCAGCAACTTAATAAGTACACTCCCAAAGCAATCAAGTGTTGACACCTTTATTACTGCATTAAGAAAGCTGCAACGTAGTGCCCCAAAGTACTTTTATTGCTAAATTACTTAAGCATCAAATTCATGTGCTATTTAGAATTACAGGTGAGAAGAACAACTTTAATCCAAATTGCGTAATATTTTACACCCTGTCTACACCTGTCTACGGTACATCAACCAATAAATAAAATAATTAAAATATAAATATGGAAGTGAAAAAAAATTCTTTACTCTTTCATTTTGCTCTTATTTTTTAAAATATATATATGAAGGCCTCACATATATAGAATCTTATATATAGAATCTTTACAGTGGTTTTACTGATATGGATTTGATATTGTGGATTATTCGCTAACTCTGTATGAAGATAAGAATAGAAAATAAAATGTTATGCCAAACTCGTCCTAAACCTCCTATTTATGTTATCAGTTACTGCATATTATAGAAAAAGTCAAAATCATATTCGCGGTTGTCACAAATCATTTCCAGATTTATAAATAGCCCAAGTTATTCAAACACTAAAAACAATTTGTTTACACCCATCGTCCCTAGAGCAAGTGGCAANATAAGGTAACAAATGTAGATTTTATGATATCTAGTGAACAATGTAAAGATTGTGGTACTTCTGGTGAAGTTTCATGCATTTTAGCTGCTTCTTAGTAACTTACTTACCTGCGAAACATAGCTTCCTTGTCATCCATGAACTTCGCCGCCCGTTCATGATCACCATCCGGAAATAATGCTCTGCCAATATCTTCATTGAATTTACCGCTGATTTTCTCGACGAAGAATTCCTCAGTTATGGGGACGCCGTTATTGAAACCTATCTGTACAAGATTCGATTTGTTATCAGAGCAAAACGCACGGCGATTGCCCCCAAAATAGTACTCGTCGAGAAGCCATACCTCTTGTAGCATTTCTCGAAAAGCGTAGTAGTGAATAGGATCTGAATCGCATAATGTGCCGTCTATATCGAAGAGTATCGCTTCCAACGGAGCAAGTTTTGAGAAAGGGCATTTGCTACAGGAAACAGAAATGGTTACACTTGTTCCTTCTGAATCATTGCACAATAACAGAACATAAGATGCACGCAATGCAGGACCGATAAGTAGAGCCCGACTAGCTATGATGACAATTTGCCGCACAATCATGATAACTCAATCGTCTGAGTTGAGTTCTGTGTGATTTTATTTTTTTTTTGGTAAAATTTGTTGTTCTTTTCTTTATCGGATGACGAATATTTCTCTCTCTACTAAATTTTTAATACAATAATTCAATATAAACCCCAAATTTGATCTGCATCACCACGGTTTCATCATTAATAAATTTGCAAAAGAAAATCAGAAAAAGGGTAACAAATTAACAAAGAAAAACACAAATATCTATACGATCCGAAAAGAAGAAGTACCCATCCGTGGAATCGGAATTGGATGTGATCGACATGTCCTTAGCCGCAGATGTGGATGAAGCGACGCTCTTCTTGGGGCGAGGTGATGCAATGCGCGAATGTCGCTTCTCTCTCGTTGAGAGGACGCGCCCGTGGAAATGAAGGGGACGGGAAAGAAGGCGAGTGTTGGTCATGCGATTCCCGAGAAATTAGATGACAGTGTGGAATTGGATTCCTCCACGTCTCTCTCTCTCTCTCTCTCTCTCTCTCTCTCTCAACCAACCCAACTGCAATTTGAATGGCGCGTATTGATGTTGTTTGGGGAATCATGTCGAATATATTCTTCCTTTTAATGAATCACCACCGTCCAATAAATTAGAGTATTTTTTTCTAGAAAAATTAATTCCCTCTTTAACGTAGTGAGGAACGATGGATATGATTGAATGAGGCGTCGATTATTAGATGGTCGATTATTAGATGGTCACATTATTTTATTCCTTAAGGTACCGTTTGGTTCGGGTATAAGCAAGAACTAGTTATTACAGGGATAGGTACAAGTATGGGGATAAGAAAAATAGCATTTGAATGAAAATTGGATTGTTCCCGAGGATAAGAAAAATATTAGAAAATTTTATATAGAAAATGGAGGTGTTGGTGGGGATAACCGAGAACTACTATTCTCGGGTAAAAAATTAGCGTTTGGGTATAAAGGGGGATAAGGGCCTATCCCTATCCCTATTCCCAAACCAAACGGTGCCTTAAATGCTTAAGATTATTCCTTATAAATGTTTAAGATTTATTATTTGATGATTATACTAGTGTCCGTCTAAAAGCTAAACTTGTTACATTTAGCAATCACCAAAAATTGGCATTGGTAACATAACAGTAAGTTAAAATCACATGGATACTAATTCCATTTAAGGGACAATTAATGTACATAAGATATGAATCAATCTAAATATTTTTCTAACTTCACACAGTTAAAACAATATCCATTTTAGTGAATCATTCCCAACTCAAGGTGATTTTGTAAGAAGTTTGAATCCGCAATCTATGTCAATTCAAGCTAAACTGATGATGAAGAAATCAGTAAATATAAGGCGGACGGAGTAAATAGAAGGCAAAGAAACAGTGCTAGAGAATTATTCAGACAATTAACAGCTCAAGCCTAAAGAACATATAACAACACCGTCGAACTGGACAATCAACTTTCTGAAATTAATTAGAACGTAGAGTGACATTCGAACGAGCAGATATAGTAGGTAATGCCGCATCAGAACCCCTATTTTACTCACAAAAGCTCGTGGAAAAATTCAAACAGTTAATCATGATAAATTGAAATTTAGAGAAGAAACTACAATTCTGTGTACAGTCGAAGGATGTCTAATGCAATTTACTCAAAATCTATTCATGCATTTGTGCAGCAATTTTAGTTCCTAAAGACAACAACAGATGAGGCTGAAAAGCAATAATAATTGAATAAAATTAAAACGATCATTTAAGGCAAACAAACTGAAGACAACTCTTAAGAGTTTCCTAAGCCTTTGCGAGCTATTGTGCTATCCAAACATGCGATTGTTTATCTGATCAATGCCGATGTCGGAAATGGGCTCGATAGGTTTCTCCAATCCTTCTGCGAGCATGACCATTGAGCGTTCGCGGCTGTAATCATCTGAGAAAAAAGTAAACAGGAAAAGAAAAATGAATCGTTGTTGCCAAATGAACCTAAATGAGTGCATAAGCTTGTAACAGTACTCTATATTCTTAGGAAGTAACAAATAGCCTCCTTAGAATTGCTCCGAGCTCCAGGCAATGTTTAACATCAAATCTTAGTTCAAAAGTTATATCATTTATATAGAACATGAACTCAGAATTCTGAGCAGTGAATGTCTGAACTATGTCTTCCGGCAAAAAACTCATTTGGAATGTGTAAAAATTTGCTACCGCAACCTCAAAAGCATCCGACCTTTCATATCAGCTTAATCCTTAAGCACCATCCACTATTTGCTCAAAAGATTTTAATCCAAGATACAAATGAGTTTTACATTTGGTATCAACTATCTTGGAAGTTACATTTACAAATTAAGAAGAAAAAGAATTAAATCTCACCAAACATTGTGTTGAAGGAATTTGGAGGCGGCGTCAGCATAAAGTTTAAGCCCAAATAAAAGATCAGCCCTAAAACGACTGCTACAATAACGAAGGATGGAACTGCCAACGCCCAATACCTGTCAGTAAATTAAAATTATTTGACTAAAAAGAAAACAAACATAAGACAATCAAGGGACACCTATTCAAATAAATATATGGAAATAAAACCACCTTTTCAGGTTTTTACAGCACGGTGAATTTAGACGTCTTAATGACAATAAATTGATACTACAAACTCTGACCCTGTTCGACAACAACCAAATTGTAGAATTTTATGAAATTTGAATTCACTTTCCTTAATTCCCTTGTTTGGATACCTATTAATTCATGTAGAGGTTTTTTTTATGGTTTGGCGGATTTCAATAAGCATAAGTAATTAGGATAATTTGAGGCCCGATTGGCCAAATTATATACTCTCTAAACATTATCAAATGTAAACATGACCAAGGGGAAAACAGAAAAGTAAACAATGGAATTTGATCTAATCACGCTTCATCCTAAACAACAGATTTCAACTCAAAATCCTAATAAATTCGATTCACTGAATAACAAAACTAGTTAATTTCTATCATAATTTAGCACCACATGGCAGGAACTAAGAACCCAAACACCTGTAAGAAATCAATAGCAACCTACAACAAGCATCAAGAGGGAAAGAGAAAGATCGAACGCTTAACTTGCTAGGATAATAAGTGATTCCTAAGGAATGCAACCACCGCTCGGGTATATACGCCCACACCAAGAAGATCACTGCACCAAACAAGAGAAATCACCCAATAAACGCTCAATATTGATCCAAAACCCTGGATTCGAACACAGATACCCAAAGAGATCGTGATCGGTTCAAAGAGAGTACGAAACCGGTGGCGATCACGGTGGTGATGGAGCCGACGAAGCCGTAGACCTCGGAGGGCTTCGGCCCATGCTCAGCGGCGAACGCGGCACCCCTCATCTTCGTCTCCTCTAGCCCCTTCTCCTGGAGCTCGGCAATGGCGGCGGAGGTCGAGGCAGAGGAGGAGGCGACCCTCGCCCTCCTCTCCCGTAGGAGGCTCATCGTCCTCCTAGGGCTACTCACCACCAGCGAAGTCGGGGACGAAGGCCCCTCCTCCATCGACTTCTCCATTCTCCGACGACGAAGAAGAATCGCTATTCCCGTAGTTACTGGAGTTTTTCCTCTAATCCTATTCCGGTGAGGGTTCGGATTAACCCATGACACCCGATCCAGCAACTCGAGCCCGGTCCAATTCGGCCCTATATGAAGACGAGGATTTTAGAATGGGTCTAGGCCCGTTTTGAACCTTCCGAGGCCCATTTCCTAAACATAAAATAAAAAAATGATCACAGGGTATGCTGGTCACGTGCCGACCGCGCGGCACTACGCTGAGTAGCAAGCAAATCTTAATATATAGTAGAGCTATTATACTATCATAAATATAGAAGATCTAGTACTTTTAATTTTTTAGTCTTTACATTAATTTTTTTGATTATTTCTAACTTTTGGATTAATATTATTATTACTTTATAAAATCCACTCAATCCTAGAGGGGACTGCAATTATTCCAATTGTATAATTTTTTATTCAAGTGTCAAAAAATCGAAAGTACAAATTCTCTATACTTCTAATAATATAGTGGCTCTACATATTCTCAATCGGCAAAAGACGAATTGTAGGTTTTTTAAGTCTTAACTCACTACCCAAAAAGATCACGAAGTGGCCATCCTTATTCTCCAATCCACCTACAGCAAATCAACAGTTAATTTTATGCGTTTCGCTACGACGATCTCTAATGTAAGCGCAGAACCTTAATTAGAATGTAGGTTCACTATTCTTTTCCGATTTCCATTCTAATGCGATCATCCCTCAAATTCCCACAACCACCACCTCTCTCTCTCTCTCTCTCTCTCTCTCTCTCTCTCTCTCTCTCTCTCTCTCTCCAAATATCTTCATTAAACCCTGAGATTTTCATAGGTTACTATTCACTTCCAGTCCCATGTGATTGGTTTGATCCAACATTTCTTGTTAGGGTGAGGTGCAGGTATTGAGAACTAGTGACAGTGACCCCTATACATACCTATGCATTAATAAGTTAATGAATATCCATTCTTACTGGACATAGCTAGTGATAGTAATAATCGACTTCGCAAATAGGGTATATATAACCCTATTTAATCAAAAAAAAAGAAAAGAAAAGAAAAGATAATAATAATCATTGTTCATGCAATAGAATTGGGTGTCAATGACTAGTTTATACACATGTAGAATAGAGGTAGCTTCTTTACTTAAGCACAGATTAATTTTCTGCAAACTCTGTGTGAATGAAGTCCTTGCACACCACAATATGACCGTTCATCGAAATGCTGGGTGTATCCTAACTCTCAACCCTCCAACCGGAAACTAAAATATGCTTCGCCTTTTGATAAAAAACAAGATTAAACGGTGCATAGAAGAAATTTTTTGCATGATGAGATGTAACGGGAGAGGAGGAGAACGTTGCCATTCAAAAGTTGTGGTGTTCCGCTCATTTCATGCATCGGAACTAATTATTAGCCCTATGAGACTTATGGTAGTTTGATGCTGCTTTATTCAGTTATCCAAAGAAAACAAGATGCTGGTGAATGTACTTAAAGGTTGATGTTTGCTTGTTTTGTTTTAATGGCACAATTTTTTTCCAAATTTGTTCCAAATGCATTGTCATGCCATAGTTTGATCTTCTTTCCATTGATAGAAAATCTCAGGGTTTGAGGATATCATATTCTATCTCTCTCTTTCTACATATATATATATAGTATTATCGGTATTATCTTACATGCATGCCAATGTGATTGGTTTGGTACAGGAATGGAGAACTAGTTGGCAAGGAGGAGAATGTCTATATCTACTCATTAAAACCAGAGAATAATGAAGGTTTCTTAGTGTAAAATATCTCCCACCACCTGTAAATATGATCCCCTCCTACCCTTCTCCATCAGTACTGCTTACATATATACCATTCCTTTGCATTCTCATTCTACAGAAGAAGCTATGAAGAGCCTCTCCCTCCTCCTCCCTCTCTCTCTCCTCCTCCTCTTTGCCTCTGTTCAACACCCGAACAACGTGTCTGCCTCCACCGCCACCGCCGAGAAGCGGCTGGTGGAGAGGAGCTTCGCATTCCCTTCCCTCTGCGGTACTGGGGTCTCCGCATCGGACCTCGGCCACCATGCCGGTTATTACCACCTGCGCCACACTCATGATGCCAGGTTAATCTAGATGTCCGATCAAAGCTTTCGATTCGTATGTTCCGACTAAGCCTGAGTGAATTTGGTTTGATGTAGGATGTTCTATTTCTTTTTCGAATCCCGCGGCAGCAGGAATGATCCTGTTGTGCTATGGTTAAGCGGAGGCCCCGGCTGCAGCAGTTCACTGGCTCTGTTTTATGAGAACGGGCCCTTCAAGATATCAGACAACATGTCTCTCATTTGGAATCAGTATGGTTGGGACCAGGTATACCAAGTTGCTTATTAGTAGTGAGCATTAAAATTAAGCTAGCTAATTGAAACTTTAAATCACTAATACCACTTAACAAATCGAATATTTCTTTTGGAATGAACCGTTCTTCGCGTGCATACAGGCATCGAATATCATGTTCGTCGACCAGCCAACAGGAACCGGCTTCAGCTACTCTTCAGATGACCGCGACATTCGCTACAATGAAAAGGGGATCAGTAACGACCTGTATGATTTTCTGCAGGTAATGTGTATTATGTTGAACTGTATCTTTTCTTTTTTAATCTTTGCGCAGTTATGACATCTTTGGTTTTTTTTGTATTTAACCACCAGATGTGAGTGTCATATTCTTTCTTTTTGTCTCCCCCTACATTCAGGCCTTCTTTTCAGAACACTCGGAATATGTGAACAATGATTTCTACATTACCGGAGAATCGTATGCTGGGCACTACATTCCTGCTTTTGCGAGTCGTCTTCACCGAGGAAACAGAAACAGCGAGGGCACTCGCATAAACTACTCTCAAAACCGATCTTCCTGTTAGTTTGATCTTCATATATTCTTTGGTTTTGCAGGGTTTTGCTATCGGGAATGGACTCACAGAACCAGCAATTCAATACCAAGCATATCCAGACTATGCATTGGATATGAGATTAATTGGTAAATCTGATTACAAAAGAATAAACAAGCTCTACCCACCATGCCAATCTCTCCTCAAATCTTGTGGTACTGTTTATGACTTTTCTGTTGCATTTTCAGATTCTACTTTTTATTTTTTAATGTGCTCCAATTATGTACTACGGAAATGAAGGTGTTCTAAGCAAATGCATGCCAACTTGTTCAATAACATGTACAATCATGCCTTCTTTTTTGTTAATGTAGATTCAATATCACTCCCGCCAATATGGCTTTGATATTGCAGGGCCAACAGATCCTTCAACTTGCAGTTCTGCACGATTCAAATGCTATTCTATTTTTCATTCAATCTTGGATATCGCCGGAAACATAAATGTATGTGGAAAATATGATCAATTTCTCTGTTGTCACATTGGATTTCACTTTTGATTCTCATTTTATGCTAACTGTGTTGTTGTTCTGCAGTACTATGATATCAGAAAGGAATGTCTCGGGAGTCTTTGCTATAACTTTTCGAATATAGAAAAGTTTCTCAATTTGAAGTCCGTTAAATCAATTTTAGGAGTTGAAAATAGGGAATTTGAATTATGTAGTGATTCTGTGTATGAAGCACTGGAAGATGATTGGATGATGAACTATGAAGTGGGTATACCTGCACTTCTTGAGGACGGAATCAAGCTGCTGGTGTATGCTGGGGAGTATGATCTTATATGCAATTGGCTTGGTAAGCAAGAATATACTGGCTCTGCAATCAGTAAACTAATCATTTTTCTAACAACTTAGCGACTAGAAAATGGTATTTCAATCAAGCATGAATCTTATTTCCTTAACGATCAGAATACATCTGAAAACCTGTACTTGTATCTTTCTCTTGTGTTCTTCCATGTTACATTCGCTGGCCATTGCCCGCAGGAAATTCGAGATGGGTTCGATCCATGAAATGGTCAGGTCAGAAAGATTTTGTCTCATCAACCAAGATTCCGTTCATGGTGGATGGGGAAAAAAAGGGAGTCTTACAAAGCCATGGAGCTCTCAGTTTCTTGAAGGTGCAAATAGTTAGATCTTTACATCCGTTGAGTTGTTATTCTAAATTGGGATTTTAACTAAGCATGTTTGCGCAACAGGTTCACCGAGCCGGACATATGGTTCCTCTGGATCAGCCAAAAGCTGCACTTGAGATGTTGAAGCGGTGGACGCAAGGAAAGCTTAATGAGATCCCTTCAAACAATTGATGTTACTCTAGAATAAATAAGTCTCCGTAGTCAAGAGAAAGAAAATGTAGCATTGTTTAACCACTAATACTAACTGTGGAGCTAATTTATGTAACTATTTAGATTAGTCATCTATTAGAACAATAGAACAGCAGGGGAAGCAAACTCTGTTTCTAATGTTGCCAATACATTGATAAAGAACAACATACTGTGAAAATGTGCATATAAGAAGAACAATAATGAACTAAGTGTCAATTACAGCCACAAAAAAATACAGTGCAATCTCAGCAGTTACATTTTTTTTCTTTTTTAACTTTTGATAGTAACGAAAGGGCGTTTACACTTGCAAGACGATAAAGTAATATCATAAAAATTAACTGTAAGCTTGAGTCAGCATTTGCTAAAGGAAGTTTTCATTGTAAGCTATGAAATAACGTTATAACAATTTAATGTATCTGTAGAGGCAATTAATTGTTTTCAAGAGCAACTGAATCGTTCGTAAAAGATGAAAACTCCCTACTTATATGCCCTCTTATGCATTACATACTATGCAGCATTTCTTACCTTTGAATTTTCGAACAAAAAAGACAAGGATAGAAAAATGATTGAAATGCGCATTCGATTCCGCAGCCTACTCCACGCCGCCGTTGCCTTGATCCTTACAGTGTTGATACTGAGCGAAGGCAGCAGGGCAACGAAGTTCACAGCGCGAAACCTACGCCACCACTCTGGCCTGTGGATCCTCTGCAGTGGCAGGGATCCTCTGTGCCTTCCTTACGGACAAAGTGCTGAATTGCATCCTGAGCCTGGCGATATGGTGCCGCCGTCATGCGCCGGAGTGTACAAGCGCTCCTGCGAGCAAATCAACTGGAAAGCTGAACCTGAGTGGAAATACTTTACCGTGTTCGAGTTGTTTATCGACGAGTGGAGGTGCTCAACAGGTTGCGAGTTCGAAGGAAGGGAGGACGGATGGTACTGGTGGAATCCTGAAACTAGAATCTGGGATCGTCTCCGTCCGGTTCCTAGTATATAAAAGCTCGGTCGGTTAGAGCGAGCGAGCATGGCAATAATAATGCCGCTGTCAATGAGCTTATGCAAGTCTCAGGACTAGCAATATCTTACGTTTGTCGATATTTTTCAAGTCTTCAGTACTCAAAATGATCAGAAACGAGCGGATGTAACCTGAAAAGAATTGAAAGATGAATAATCTGAGCAACTATAGGTTCTGGCCAGTTAAAGAAATAAAGCCTCAAGACATTCTCAAATCTATGCGATAAATTTGTGCAATTGGCACGCCAAGCAACTGATTTTTCAAATAAGTTCCTACAAGCTACTAACCCACCTACGTTATTCTACTTCAACGAACAAACAAATGTTTTGATTTCTATATGGCCCTTTAATAGCCCAATTTCTAGTACACAAAAACATTGAAGTCATCTCGGAAACACTAGGGTCCGCATTGTCAATCTCCTTGATCAGGATAAGATATCAGCCTCTTAAAATCAGAAAAAAAAAAAAAATCAAACAATCAATTCCAAGATGAGAGTACTAAAGACGTGGAATCCTACGGACTGTGTCATTGCGCAGAGAGCAAGTTGATCTCTACAACAAGAAGAGAACCATGAGATTACTCAAGAAGAGAACAAAACCTGTAGGATTCAAAAGACATAAACATACAAATTTAAAGTCTCGCAATAATAAAGGCAAAAGGATGAAAAATCTTAAAAAAATTGTCTTTCACCTCAAAGTCCATAAGCGTAACAATTAGCTCAAACACCATAAAACAGTCAAAAAAATTTAACTTCCATACAAGTTAAAACAGGTTCGACTATACTATCTTTGCCACGAGCAACAGCGAAGGGAAGCTTCACTCTTGATCCAAATCGAACGCAACAACCTCCTCGGTAACGTCCAACACCTCTTCCACTTCCACCTCTTTAGCCTCGTACTCTTCCTCCTCGTCGCTCGCCTCTCCGTCCCTAAGCTGAACCCGAAGATCCCTCTCTTCCTCATGCAGCTGCTTCCACTTGCTCACCCACCCTTCCCATTCCTCCTGCAGCATCTTCCTCTTCTTCCTGTCCTGCTCGCTCAACTGAAGGGACACGTCCTGGTCCTCCGCCTCGTACTTCTTGCTGTACTTCCTCAGGTTACGGGAAATCTCCTCCTCTTTCTCCGCGCTCAGGAGGGACGGTGGCCTCGGGCGCCATAGGAACTGTTTCATCAAGGTTAAAAGAAAATGATATTCAATGTGTAGAGATCTTCTGAAATATGCTTGGCTGACATATGAACAGAGGTATATATATTATAATAGAAAGCAATGAAATTTAGGAAGTTAAAAATAGGTGATGTACAAGTACCAATAATCGATATTTTAGGAGGGCAAAGTGCAAACAGTGATATTTATAAGGGGATTTCCACTTAGTTAGCCTTTGGAATAGTGTATAGAATGTAAAAACTAGAAGGTCGTACCTGAAAGAAGTGATCCTTTGGTATCCTGTAAAGCAGCTTTCCATTGAAGGACCATATGTAGAAACCATTCTCCATCTCATGGACTGAAGTGACCGAAGTCGCAAGATACCTACAGCATACCAAGGTTCAATGCACATACTAGGATTCACTAAATATTTAAAGAATTGTTGAGGCGAAAAAAGAATGACATGCGCCTCCTGAACTATAAGCTGCTCCGGTATAAAGCATTTAACTTCAAATATTATTAACAGCCTCTTACTTTTACTGTTTTGGGATTTAAGAACATCCGTCTGTGTTAATGGATTTGTTATTGGAACAGAGAGCACTTTTTAGTATTCAAATCGCAGTCAAATGTTATCACGTGTACTACTTCCAATTCCTCGGTATAAATCTACTTGTATGAATGAAAGTGCTCAAAATAAGAAAAAGTAAAGAGGATCATTAAATAAAAAACTACTAATTAGGTGTCTATATCAAAACAATCAATAATTGGAGAAATCACTGTATTGTTTACGGCAAACCGACAAGAGTAATATTCATGATAATAACTCAGAAAACTACCTTCCAGTGGGATCCCACTCAATGTCAGTGGCCATAAAATGCTCTCCTGTGGCCATTGTCTCCAACTCATCGACATTGTAGAATTCCAATTGTCCATTGAACCCCTTCAGCCCAGCAAGCACAATGAACCGGCCAGCAGGTGACCAATAGAGAGCATTAGCTTGCTTAGCCTTGAGAGTGGTAAGCTTAGAGACTCGTCCTGTGTTATTAGCTGTTTTCATCGAGTAGAAGCTTACATCGGGCCGGGGCCCATCTCCATGAATAACGGCAAAACGATGCCCTTTGGGCTCCCATGCAAAGGCAACAATCTTATCATTCTTATTATCAAGCTCGAGCACCTCGATTGGGATGTCTCTTTCCTTAATGCGGAAAAGCTCAAAGCCTGTGTAGGTGCTCTTCTTTGTCTTAGTGTATCTGTCGACCTTAACAGCGAGGTACTCTCCATTGCTTTGCCAATACATCTTGCAATCACTGACGCTAAAGAGGTTTTTCTGCCTCAGTTCCTCTTTGCCCGGGATCTGGACAAGACTTACCTGTTTAAGGAGAAGCAAACCTCTTAATTTACCATAAAACACATGCCACTTACCATACCATAGCAGTGCCCCCAAAAATGCACGAGTGATTTTCATAAAATGCCCTTTCAAAATGGCATTTTGAGGGTTCACATCAGTGATATATCAAATTTTTGAGAGGTTATACATGAAATTTTGATGTTTTAGAGGGATTTTGTATCAACTAGCCCCTATTTTATATAATAATTACCAGTTCCAAACTTTCTGGAAGTTTCACTTACCCTGGCAGGTTGATTTCCACCACCTAATTCAGGAACAAATAGGGCTAATATAGGGTCGGCAGGGGACCAGCTAAAGTCCATAACATTTTCCACCTTCAAGGACTTCTTATCAATAAGAGTAAAAGTCTCGGTTTCATAAACAGAGATCATGTTCTTCCCAATTCTCGCGAAATATTTGTCATCTCTTCCACCGCCCCACCTACGAAATTACAGCACATATAGTATGACCAGCATTTAGATCCCAAATAATTCAGTTAGTTTCTGCTACAATCTATCATAACCATATTTATGTCTCACCTAAAGATGGGCCACGAAATACCAGAAACACCTCCGCTTCCACCGGTCAAAAATTCATCCGCATTTCCCTTAAAATCTCGCATAACTTTTCCAGTCCTCACATCAAAGATGTTCAGCACAACTCTCTATATTAAAATAATTAAGATATTAGAGGTGACCGACAAAACCAAGAAGGAAAAAAGAAAAAAAAAATAGAGCAAAATTGCTTACGTGGGTATCACGGGGATTGCTGGGTTCATGGCTACTATATGTGATCAAGTACTTCTCCCCAGGAGAGAAATCAATCAGTTTTACCTGTTAACAAGGAGATTTTAATAACAGTACATTAAATTACAAACGAATTATGAAAATTCAAATTTCAAAAGTAGATGACCTGTGGATGGGCAAAACGCATCAAGCGATTAAATGTAGTAGCACCTCCCCAAACAGCAGCACCCTGCCGATGGACTGTAGCCAAGTATGTTCCGAGAGGGGACCATTGAACAAAACTGTCAGTCCAGTACTGGCAACAAGAAATGAGAAGACTCTTAATCTTTTTTTTTGTGGCAAAGGTATGGTAAAAAAAGAACTGAAAAATAGGACATATAACCAAATAGACAGGGAAATGCATACATAAGATTTAGTTGAGAAAAAAAAATGATTACAAAAATATATATAGCCATGCAATTCACTCTGAAATCTGAAAATGAGCCCACAAAGACATGAATAGGCTGGAAAGCTTCATCCTATAAGTTCAGCAAGGCACTTTATCCTATAAGTTCAACAAGGCAAATACTAAGTCCATCATGTCCATCAGATATGCCTGAGTTTTACGTACGATAAATATCAAAAAGCAGATAATATAAGCAACCAAAACTGCAGAGCAATACAATTAAATTTGAAGCAACAGCAAATCAAGTATTTCAATAGAATGCAAACAGGCGTATCTGCAGAAAAGGTAACAAACATGAAAACAAATTCAGGCACATCTGGTTAGTTACTGTTCCAACATAAAAACCTAGGGATACAAAAAATGCAACCTTCATGACATGATGTGGATGCTCCACACTCCACATACTTCTAATGTGACCATAGTACAATATAAACTATAAAGCAACCATAAGGATAAAGATGATAATCAAACATAAAATCACCAGCCCTGAGATCCAATAAAAACCTTGAAAGTAGCTAAAAGCCAGCCAAATATGATACACATCGAATTATAGTACACATAATTAAGAGGTAACCGTGAAGTCTAGTGAATTTAGTGGACATGATCAAAAGTTATAATTACATAAGAAAGAAGTCGGTAGGTATAAAGGACCTCCATACAAAAAGAAAAACCTACCTGACGATGGTACACAAGCTCAGGCATCAACTGCCGGGCATCATTCCAAAAAACTTCAGTAAATGTACCAGCACGGATGGCAAACTGATCTCTAGCTTTCTCATCAGTTAGCCATTGTTGTAGATTTTCCTGTCATAAAAGATAAAGCAAATTTTGAGACACGGCAAATCTTAAACATGAACCAGGAAACAAGTATTTATAGTCCATTTAAGAAACAATAGGTGACCGTACGAGCACACATAATAATCCTACCAAAAGGATCATTTCAAGATTAACATTCAGCAACAAAATACATGTAGGTACTGAAGCAAAACCAATCACAAGAAAGGATACAATAGACGCTTACCCCGGGTGTGTACGGCGTAATTTCGGCAGGAGTCCACTCATCAGGGACCTTCATATACTTCTCAAAGTCATCAAACATGTTCACAGCGAATATATGAGATTTGTCCAGCTTATACCCATGAGTCTTTTCCCTAGCAAGCTCTGCTTCCTAGTGTTACAACAATCGTAGGAAAGAACAAACAAGTAGATATCATCGAATACACATTAAATCTTAAGTTTTATGAATCAACAAAAACTGGGCAACTTTTTTGATCCTACAACAGATCGTTAACACAATAGAAATAAAAAGAACAAATTCGGTGCTAGTAAATAACCTGAGGGGTGCTATACTCTATGAAGCAATATCCTAGGGTTTTTTTCGTTTCTGGGTTGACTGGCATCCATAGCCCCCCTTCTTTAATCACCCCAATCTGACTATAGATCTTGCGTACAACACCCTCAAGCTTCTCAAATTTCTCCGGAGGGACTACAGGGAGATTATCCACAACTATTATGTTTCCGAATCCCGCTTCGTATTCTGGTGGGTCCTCCTCCTGCAGAACCTCCTCATCATCGCTGCAAAAAACCGATTTTTTTACTTAGGGACGCTGGATAATTACGTTTATAGCACAAAATATACCAAAAAGGGCGATATCAACCAATTTCTAGTGACTATAGCGGAAACAGAAAAAAAGAATTAGATATGAATCAGCCATGAGGTTAGGGTTTGGTTTAGTAATATCCAAAAATACCTTTTGATGCCAAAATCTTCGCCAGGAGGAACTGTGATCGAATCCAAATCAACAGAAGAGAGATCAATCCCAAAGATCTTGGCTTGCGCTTCAATATCCTCCATGGAAACTACTTCTGCCATCTTCTATTGCTCCAGTGGTGATACTAACTACTGAAAACGAATCAAAGAGCGAAAAAAGCGAGCAAGGAAATTATAAGACTCGCAATTTGAGAATTAGGGCACAAGGAGAGAGAGATTGATATAGAGATTAACCATCCAGGTCACCGAGAAACCCTAGTTTTCCAGGGTTTAGGGTTCGCGATCGCGCTCGCTCGAAACGTGAGATCGGGAGGTTCGGGGAGGGGCGGCCACCGTTATCGAAGGGGAAGAGAGAAGGGACTCGACGTGAGAAACCCTAGGAAAGAAGGGAACGAACCAGACCGGGAACATAACCCACGGAAAAAGCGAACCGGGTCAAAAGAAACCAAATATGTCGGTTCGGTCCGGTTTTATTGTAACTTGGGTTCAGCAGAACGGCTCTATAAAACCGTAATTTCCGACAAGTTGCATTGGGTTCGGTTCGAAACTGCCCGACCCAACCCAAACGATGACTCAAATTTAGTTACCAAATTTGGGATCGGCTTGTAGTATGATATGTTGAAAAGATACTTATCCAACTGCAGTTCTGTTCCATCCAAACACATATCTCATCAATGGATTGTAGCATGCTATTTTTTTCTCTAAAAAAAAAATAACAATAATAGATGAATGGGAGGTTGAAGTTGTGAGGTGTGGTGATACCGAAGGTCACGACTCATTTAATAAATAGATGTGTTGTATAGCTACTGATTTACTTTTATTGTTCGGTCTGAAACAAATATAATTATGATTTTCTAACATGATAAGAGAGTGTGTTATATATTTCTTTGTTAAGTAAAAAATAATATTTTCATTTTTCCGAATGCATTAAACTTTTGAGGTTAATGAAATCGTGTATCGGTATTGACATATCTCTCTAATCTTTGAGTACAATTTTTAATACCGTTTACTTTCTGTTAGCAGTTTATTTTTGTTTACTAATCTTTTTACTTTGTACTCTTAAATACCGATAAATCAATAGAATCTATAGTGAATCCTTCAAAAACAGAAATGGAATGCTTCTTCCTCGTTGCTGAATTATTTATTTAACTTATTAATTTCATATCTAATAAAAGATTTTTTTTTCTTTTTGATTCCTTGACCCAACATATCCGTCAATGCACTTTGGGATACAATTTTCGGTACCAGTAGCACTTTTTTTTTGCAGATAAAAAATATAAAAATATATTTTTATATTTTTCGATTGACCTATAAAAAATATATCATAACTTACCAGTCATGATATAAAAAACATAATATTATATATAAAAATAAATAAATATTTATTCATCATATTTGCAATTTATCCGCATTCCCAAAGTAAATAAGACACGCAAACCACCTTCCGCAGACAAAATAGCCGGCCACAGCGGAGGGGAACTTACGATGCAGTACAACGCTGTCCTTTGCCAGCAACAGCAGCCCAACGATTCCTCCGCTTTTCCCGCGTCCCTTTTCCCCCGCTTCGCCCGGCGAGGAACATCAACAACACGAAGACGAGGAAGAAGAAGAAGCCCCAGACCCTGCTCGACTCTCTCGAGCAGCTTCTTCCAGGTTCGATCCATCCTCCTCATCTCTTTGCTGTGATCCTCGATCGGCTTACTCGGGTACGATCGATCGATCGATCGATCGATCGATGTCCAATTTGTTTGTTTGATCACATCTCGTTTTTGTTGGTAGAGTTGGTTTTACTTTGATGGATCGAGGGTTTCGGGGGGAGATGGGATTTAGGGTTTGAAGCTGATTTGGTGGGGATTTAGTGGAAGTTGTGAGCTTGGTTCGTGAAGATCTGAGCTGCGTGAGTTAAATTTGGTTTTTGTTTGGTTTCTTTTTGATCCGGTTATGAATGATGGAGTAAAACTCGTTAATTGAGATCGAAATGAGTTGCTGGGATCAGAAATTTAGCGGTTTGAGGCGTTTTTATTGAGATATCACTAGTATTCGATACATAAGCCAGTAGATATGGTAGATTTTGGGTGCGTAGAGATGCATTTTATGGTTTAATTGAGAATTCCTTGGTTGTTCGAATTTATTGTTTCAAACAAGTGCTCAGTAAGTATCGTCTTTTTTGTTCTGATTTCTCTTTTTTCTGTTTTCAGGTTCATGAGGGGCTCAAAGATGAACTCACGTACGCGTAGAACTCGAAGCTCCATGTTAATAATTATCGTGGTTGGTCTCTGCTGCTTCTTTTATGTATTAGGCGCATGGCAAAAGAGCGGCACGGGAAGAGGCGATAGTATAGCATTGAAGATCATGAAAGAAACCGACTGCATCATCTTGCCAAATTTGAGTTTTGAAACTCATCATAATAGAGGACGCAGCCTCGACACAAATGCCAAAGTCTTCGAGCCATGTGATGCTCAATACACCGATTATACTCCTTGCCAAGATGGGGATCGAGCGACGACCTTTTCAAGAGAAAATATGGTCTACAGAGAGAGGCACTGCCCTTCAGAGAAGGAGAAAATGCATTGCCTAGTCCCGGCTCCTAAAGGATATGTCACTCCTTTTCCCTGGCCAAAGAGCCGCGACTATGTACCGTACGCAAATGTCCCCTATAAAAGCTTGACGATCGAGAAAGCTGTTCAGAATTGGGTTCAGTTCGAGGGGGATGTGTTTAAATTTCCAGGTGGAGGGACAATGTTTCCACAAGGAGCAGATGCATATATCGACGAACTAGCATCTGTCATTCCAATTGTAGATGGTACTATTAGAACTGCACTTGATACTGGCTGTGGGGTATGTTCGAAGTTGAAATTTGGCATTTATTCTTTTCAAGCTTGGTTTATTGATAAGATTTGGTTTTACTCCGTTTCTTTTGGCTTGAGAAACTATTGCTTGCTCCCACTGTACCCGTGCATCCGTGCACTATCTAATTCATAACGCTCCATCCTATCTCATATGTCAATTCTTACTGTCTAATGGATTGGGGGTTTTCTTTGTTTGGTATGAAAATTGGGTGATTAAGAAAAAGAGAGATGGGATGAAGGCTGATGGGTGGGTGGACAATGCACGGATGCATGGTGCATCTTATGCAGGCAATAATTTCTCTGTTTTGGACAAGCTAGTTCGTGGCATTACCTTTTCAATTTATTCCACTCAATAAATATTTTGGTCTAGTTGTATTCTATATTTCTGTTTCTTCCCGTGCTGTTATTTTCAGAGTTGAGCCTTTTCTCGAATAGGGGCTTTTTTGTTCACCGCTGTCGTTTGACTGTCATTGAGGCTATTCATGCAGGTAGCAAGTTGGGGTGCCTACCTACTACAAAGGAATGTTTTAACTATGTCCTTTGCACCGCGGGATTCACATGAAGCGCAGATACAATTTGCTTTGGAGCGAGGTGTTCCTGCAGTAATTGGAGTTCTTGGAACTATAAAGCTTCCATACCCATCAAGAGCTTTTGACATGGCTCATTGCTCCCGCTGTTTAATTCCATGGACATCAAATGGTGAGCATTAACATACTGCTCCCTAAAATTACCTTAAAGTGCTTTCACTTTATGATCACTCTAGTATATTTAAATCAGAGATTATTATGAATATACCCCAAAATATTATCTAATTACATAAGTTTCCTCTATAAAATTTGAATTTTCATATATTCCGTCAAAAATGTTGTATTCTTATGTGTACACCCTTCTACTTGTGAAAATGTCTCTTTTGAGATAGCTTTGTGCAATAGAATATCAACTTGCTCCCATGAATTGGATTACTCTGCAACTTGAGAATTGTGAGAAACTTCACTTTCTAGGGGTATATATGAGAATGTAGATTTTACAGGGTTATATATGTAAATCGATTATTCTCCAGTGTTATATATGTAAAAGCCCCTAAATCTTATGCATTGAATTCTTAATGCAGAGGGGATGTACATGATGGAAGTTGATCGGGTCCTGAGGCCTGGTGGTTACTGGGTATTGTCTGGCCCTCCCATTAATTGGGAGACCTACTATCATACATGGAAGATATCCAAAGAAGACCTTAAGGAGGAACAGAGAAAAATTGAGGATTTTGCTGAAATGCTTTGCTGGGAAAAGAAATATGAAAAAGGAGATATTGCTATTTGGCAGAAAAAAATAAATGCAAATGCATGCCGTGGAAGAAAAGGTTCAATTAGGAGGTTCTGTGAATATCACAGAACAGACGATGTCTGGTATGCTTTTTCTCGTCATATATATGCCCTTTATTCTTGAATGTAACTATCTGTCCACTATTTTATCCAGTAAATATTGTGCTTAGTGTTTTAGGTGTAATGGTATAGGAGGCTTTTATTTGTTAAAGGGACATTAATATATCATTTTGCTGTCCAGAGTACTAATCAATTTTAGAAAAAAATGAAGTAGAGAAGTTGTTGGGTATATTATTTCTTCTAGATGTCATAAAATCTAAAGTATCCAGGAGATAAGTGAGCTGATATTGCATGCGAACTATTATGTTTCTTAGGTTTTCACATTGCAATATGTATGAAATTTGATGAGTGAACTTAATATGCACTTATGCAGTCCTAATATGTAAGGGAGGAGAAAAATGAGGAAATTGACATTCAAACCTTACTGTCATAATCTGCCCATCTTGCCGAATAATGAATCACTAGTATGAATTTTTTAGTTTGATAACTATCTTGCTTAATAATATTAGTTCAAACAGTTTTTTAGTCAAACATATACTTCTTTTTCACTCTGGACAATTTAATATCAATTACATGCTGATTTTATAGGATTTTCATGAAACTCAGCTGTTACAGCAGATGACTTTATTAATCAAATGTAAGTCCTGTGGGATTATTATAGGTACAAGAAAATGGAAGCATGCATAACCCCTTATCCTGTAGTCAGCAATCCAGATCAAGTGGCCGGAGGAGAGTTAAAGAGTTTCCCTGAGAGGCTCTATGCCGTCCCTCCTAGAATATCTCAGGGGTATATTTCAGGCGTTACAAAGGAACTCTTTGAGGAGGATAACAGGTTATGGAAGAAACATGTTAATGCTTACAAGAGGATGAATAAGTTAATAAGCTCAGGAAGGTATCGAAATATAATGGACATGAATGCAGGTTTTGGGAGTTTTGCAGCAGCAATCGAATCACCAAAGTCCTGGGTAATGAATGTTGTCCCTACCATATCGAAAACCAATACATTGGGCATAATTTATGAGCGAGGTCTCATTGGGATATATCATGACTGGTAAGTCCTTGCCTTTCGTCCTTCTCAAATGTCCAGATAAAACAGAATGTCCTTATCATTTGTGATTGCTTCCTGCATTGTATTGATGTACTTATACAGCTTTTGCCTTTTTTTTGTTTAATATAATCCTTTGCAAAATCATCTACTTACGTATATGCCGATGTATAATCAGAATCTTTTTATGCCCCTCAAAAAAGTTTCTTGCGAAAGTACTTATCTTAAATCAGGATTATCCTATTCACGGAGTAAGTTATTTATATAAGTACAAGGGTGTGTGTAGGAATTTATGTTTTGGAAGGGCATATGTGAATTTCATATTCTCCAGTGATGGAAGATGGTTTTGCAGGGTTATAGAAGTAATTCTTCCTGCATAAATTATCCTTAATAAGTCCTACTATTGTGAAATTAATCTGCTATTTGTTTTCTTTGATAGGTGTGAAGCCTTTTCTACATATCCCAGGACATATGATCTGATACATGCAAGTAGCCTGTTCACTTTATATCAGAACAAGTGAGTTGTGCTGTTTCTTTATTTATTTTGTGGAACTAAATTCTTTGAGCAAAACTCTTTATAGCTATAACTCAGCTACTAAGAAATGGCCTCCTCGTACCAATTTCTCTCCTAGCAACAGCAAGTAGGTCTTCCTGGTAGAAGCTTAATATGTATCTGTGCCTTGAAAACTTTATCATTAATTTCTTGCATCTCTTTTAGAGATTGAAGGACCCTTGATTTCTCTTTAATGGGATTTAGCAGTCTGACAACCATAGAATTCCCAACTCTGTAGGCACTAGGTCTTCTCGCCTATTCTGAATTTTTCCCTGGTATCCTCAGTACACAATAAAAGAACTTATGCATTTAAATAAACAGGTGTGAGATGGAAGACATCCTTTTGGAAATGGACCGAATTCTACGCCCCGAAGGCACAGTTATACTTCGCGACGATGCTGAAGTTCTTAACAAGGTTAGGAGAATCGTGAGTGGCATGCGGTGGAAGACCAAGATGATCGATCACGAGGATGGTCCTCTCGTGCCTGAGAAGATTCTGGTCTCCGTTAAAGAATATTGGGTGGTGAGCGGAGACGATCCAAATATATAAACGGTAAAGGCTGAGAAGATTCTTCTGGTCTCCCTTAAAGATTATTGGGTGGAGTGCAGAGACAATCCGAATACATAAACAGTAAAGACTGATATTACCTTCAAAATGGGATAGAAGGCTTAATGGCTTCTTAATGATCCTATGTTGTTGTATCAAATATCAACTTTTTTTATGTGTTCATACATAGGAGGCTAATTGCTATCTAGGTAGGTGATTTTGACATCCTGGATGAGTTATAAGGATGATTTCAAACTCATGTAACATATTCAGTTTGTATTTTACTAATAATAATAGTTGGCACATGATTTTATTTTCCTTTTTGTGTTTTTAACTTTGTCGCTGTTAAATAGAGAAGCTGTTTCATAGGCGAGCCGAAGATGGTTAATAGCAAAACCCAACAGTAATTATCTTCCTTGTGGGTTCCTATATATGTTTGCAGGACTTCAACTATTCATGTATTATATGTAGTGCCTAATGTTGAAGCAGATTAGATGAAGCTGATTTTAAAATTGATTTGAACCTCCATTAACAGTACAGTATCGGCCTATCCCTTGTTTTAATGTATTGGAACTTGACCACTGTGCCAGCCAGATGCCAGCGAAGCATAGGTATCGGAAGTACAAATACTCAAATCTAGAGCCTCTAATAAGGCATCATTTGGTATTGTTAAAAAGACTCGCGCAAACGACTTGGTGAGGAATAATTTTGTGGGTTCACTGAAAGCAAAGAAGTATACTTTTACATATTTCTGCTCCTACTTTATTTTGCTTATGCTCCTTAGTGTAGTAATTCGTAGTGTAGTAATACGTACGATGCGATGGATAGATAATTAAAAAAAAATAATGATAAAAAAAGAAAAACGTTGGAAGAAGCGACATTAAAAGATGAAATTCATCTTATCGATAAAGAAAGGTAACAATAAAAAAAAATATAAAAGAAACGGTTCTGCCTAATGCAAAAAGAAAAAAAAACAGTTTGATTTAATAAAAAAAAAAAACATGTGAAAGAATTGACACAGCTCGGAGGAGCCTATACTCAACAGTGATTGGTGTAGTTCAAGTAAAGAAGCAGAAAAACTCAGTTTGGTTCAAGCAAGTAGATTTCAGCCCATTCGAAGTAGAGTCCACACCTAATAATAAATGAAACATTATCATAGGGCAAAATATAGAGATAATAATGTATAGATATAAAAAGTATCATATTATTTAGGTACGTTCACCCTATCTTATGTTCGCAATTATAGAATATCCTAAGATATTTTAAAAATACAAATTTGAATTTTCAATTTTTAATTTTACGAACGAAGACTCTAGTATTTTTGAATTGACGTTCATCTCCACCGTTCATTATTTCGATCCTTATCTCGCGATGGGGCCCACAGAAGACATCTCGAGCCCTCCGCGGGCCCCAACCCACCTCGTCCAATGAGGTAAAGGCCAACATTGTCACATTCCCATAATACCCCCATCCCCCCCGGGAATATTTCGAATGCAGCCCCGTTTCAAAAGGGTATTAAAGTCTCCGACAATCTTAACCGTCTATCGTGGATATGAAGGCCTAGCAAAGCGCCACGTGGTCGGTGGCGTTATTTGAAAAAAAAAATCGTAAAAAGAAAACAAAAAAAACCAGGGGCTGGGAAAAGAGGGGAGGGTCTCCTCGTTCTACCCCCTTTCTCTGCGCCCTTTATGATCGCCGATTCGGTGGAGGCGAGGGTTTATTCAGGTAATTATCGCTAAATCCACCAAATTCAAGTCCAAAACTCTCAAATTTCGCCATTTTTAGTGCATTTTGTCCGTAATTTCGTTTCAAGAGCGGCCACTTTTGGGGGATTTTCGATGAAAATTTCTATCAATGCTTGTAACTCGGAAGATTTTCTGTTAACTCCATCAATTCTCGCATTTTATATGTTTTTTTGGTACAATTATGATGAAATTTTTGGTTATACGTTCATAGATCGGTCGAATTCGCTCTCTTCTGCATCTTCTTCTCCGAATTGCGATTAATAAGCCGGTAATTGGAAAAGAAAGCGATCATGGCGTGTAATGGATTCTTTGAATGCCTGTTGAAGCTCCTCAACTTCGTTCTAACGATCACCGGATTGGCGATGGTGGGGTACGGTGTGTACTTGTTGGTTGAATGGACCAAGATCTCCTCCGGTGGTGATGGTAATCACGAGCTCTTGAATCTCGGCCGACCGATGCTCGCCGCTGTCGTGTCGTCGTGGGATGATATTGTTGAGAAGCTCCCCAAAGCTTGGTATGGTAATCCCTTTCTAGATATTGATTAGGGTTTTGGTTTAATTCTGATGAAAACTTACAATCTCACTAGGTTAAGAGAATTGATTTGAATTCTATCTGGTAACATGAGCAATGAGTTCTATTTAGTGCTTTGGAATGATTCAAATGTGAAAATTAGAACAAATGTAACTGATCATGGTTTGCTGTATTAATATCTGTGGAATTTTGAGCAAAATCAAGGAAACGTGAAATGAGAGTCGCTGGGGCCAAAAACGCCGTTGCAATGATTTTTCACTTTTACAATTAGATTCACATAGCTTCTTTCAGATCTTGCTTATCTTGTCAATTGTTACCTGAAAATTTTGCAGGTTCATCTATTTGTTCATTGGGGTGGGAGCTATTATCTTCATCATATCATTTTTTGGCTGTACTGGAGCAGTAACAAGGAATGGGTGCTGCTTATCATGTGTATCCTAAGACCCAGAAGTTTTTCTTTTAAGCCTTTTGTTGCTTCTAATTAGAAACATGTTTTGTTTTTGGTTTCCTTAGAGGCCTCTGTACTAGGCGATTAAACAAGGAGGTAATGTTAATAGGTTATGCGTCCTGACTTTCTAATCTTTGTGACCGAAATAGGGCCAAAAGTCAAGTGGATTCTTGGAATATCTCACAGTAATAATACCAAGTACTAGATTTAGTATTACAGAAGGTCAAATATTACAGAGTCAGAATGCAATTTGGGTAAGCTTTAGGTACAAGTATTTCGAAGATGATTGCTGTTGTTCTGTTAGATTGGTTTTCCAACAAGATGAGGAGTTTTCAGAAAGATGGTTAAGGTAGGGAAATGCTTATGCGCATCTTATGTCTTAGATTGTGGAACTGAGAAGTATTTAGGCAGCTGGAAGGAGAGCCATGTATCGTGCTATAAAGTTATTGGACCCCCGAAAGTAAATGTTTGCTGATGACTTCTTGTTCGAATAAGGATGGTTATATGGATAAGTAATGTCGGATATAGAATAAGAAACCATTATAATCACTTATTGACGAGCTGAGCACTGGGGATAAAAGGGTGTCATATAGTGCAGTTCAAATGAATTACTTGGTTAAAGTTGACAGGCAGAGCAATGAAGGTACTAAAATATAGCGCAGCGAAATGAGTTATTTGAGTAAAGTTGATTGGTTTTTAAAGGGGAGAGCAAGACCAATTAAAGGCTTGAGATCTTTTAACAAAATATTGGAAAAGAATAATGGTCCTTAGCTAGGAGGAGATTTCCCTGAAATAGAGCGAACCATGTAGCTGAATGGTTCTTCCCGCCGCACTTTGTACCGTCATGCTTTCATCTACATCTACAGTGTACTGTTATTGAAACTTTCGTAAAGCTCTTTGTCTCGTTATATAAGGGGCTAATATTGATCATCAGAATAGGAAATGCCTCACACTTGCTTTCCATAGGTTTCTGTTAGACTTTCTTCTTGCAGAGCAAAATAGTTAGTCCCAAACAGTGTAGTAATTTCCTTAACCTGAACAGTACTCTTTCTTGGTGATCTTGTTGATCCTAGTTGAGCTTGGTGCTGCGGCATTCATTTACTTTGACCACAGCTGGAAAGATGTGAGGCCTTACTTTCTTTTCCAGATTAAATGAACTTCATGCCCTCTTTTACTTTATTACTAATTACTCGTGCTAAAATCCTTTGCAGCTGATTCCAGATGATAAAACAGGGAACTTCAACAGGATATATGGCTTTCTGAAGGACAACTGGAAGATAGCAAAGTGGGTTGCTCTAGGAGCTGTTATTTTAGAGGTAGAGTAAGATTTGAGTCCTCGCTTATTTCCACTTTTTTTTTCTTTTTTTTTTAAGTACTTCGAAAGTAAGAAAGCAGCACAACCAATTCTCCCACTTGTAATGACATGCTCTAAATTCTAATATAATTGCTCGACAATATAATCATCTTTGATTCAGCTATCATCCACTTCAATTAACTTTTTAGCAAATCTTAACCAACACAACGGACCCTTGCCCCGGTGACATTGTGATAATTGTGAAATTGATGCTGAATATTCTTTGTGCAGGCACTGGCTTTCTTGCTAGCTCTTGTAGTCAGAGCTGTAAATAAACCTACTGACTATGACAGCGATGATGAATACCTAGTCCCGAGATCTAGCGTACGACAGCCATTGATTCACAGGCAAAGCATTCCTGCCACTGGAGTTCCTGCCCCAACTCTTGATCAACACCCAAGCAGGACTGATGCTTGGAGCCAAAGGATGAGGGAGAAGGTATCTGTTTTTCTTTTTTTTAATTATACTTTTTTAATAGAAGAAGGTATTTGCTGCCCTAGAAATTAATTTTTTTTGGTTAAGTACAAATTGGTAAAAAAGGATGTATAAGACTTATCAGAGCTACAGGTAAGTTGCTGAATATACCGTCCAAAAATGTTAAAAAGCACAAATTTGTTTCTGACTGGGTGGTAGTTAAATTAGGTATACTATTAGTTGGTCAGGGGACAAACCAATGTTTTTGAATTCCAGGTGTGCTCATTCAAGTTCAAAATTTATGAACAGCACTTTTGATTGCTCTGTGGATGCTTGATTCTTGAATTTTTGCTTGACGAGCTCTTACCTGGTTCCTATGCTTCTTCGTACAGTATGGCCTAGATACCTCAATGTTCACATACAACCCGTCGGACCAAAGCAGGTACCAACAGTCCGCAGCACCTCAGACGGAAGAGCGCGGCCGCTGTACCATACTGTGAAACTCTTTTTCACCGCCCCTGAGTTGATTTCGATGAACAATGTTTGTTTATCGCTGCTTGTGAAATCTATGTATTCTGTTTAGTCACTTGGGTTTGTAGAATAGACCGTTTGCCTAACTTTTTAATTTTACTCTCGATTTCTTGAATGCCTTGCTGTGCTCGTAATTGTTTATTTTCCAGAAATGTTGTTAATTTCGCCTCGAACAGAAATTTTGAGAATGCTTTGATTTTTTTCTTTTTTTTGTTGTTGTTTTTCCCCCGAGTTGCACAGTTAGCTCTCATTTCCATTTCATGATATGAATATTCGAACTTGTATTAGCCGACCTGTTGTACTAAAGATGGTAGATGCAGATGGTAGATGCTTTACGTAGTTCCTATTTGGTTTCTTTCAGTATCTGTCCTCTGCTTTTAAATTTTGAGGTGTTCTTTTGCAGAACGCTTGGTTTCTTTCAGTATCTGTCCTCTGCTTTTAAATTTTGAGGTGTTCTTTTGCAGAGCATGAGCGCTTCTTGATCGTCTCTTTTGTTTCAGCGTTTGGTCAACTGAACTGGTTTCATTTATTAAACTTTACTAAATTTATGCTTCAATACACTGATTTCATTTGCAATGCTTTATAACAAAGCATTAACGTCACTAGCTATATTATATTAGTACTATTCTACATGGCAACAAAGAGAGGATAACAAAAGGTTAGATGCAATTTTCGGGCTGTCTTATGTCTACCATGCGTATAAAATTAGGTTCCACTCGATTTTGCTGTGCCAATGCGCTAATCCACAAATGATGTTTAAAAAATTTCCGTGTTTTTATTAATAATTTTGGTTAGACATATTTGACTTCTAGATGATCTTGCACATTATGTAGACCAATGGGAACAGCAGCTACCTCAGTAAACAATTTGCTTCAATTATCAGTCATTTCCTGCAGAACGTGTGAGTTTCACCGGGAACTAGGATGACCACAACGCATTCTGCTATATAATGACAGATTATAAATGGGAAGCAACTAGCAAATATTTCATTGCCTCGGTACTTCAATGGTTTGAGTTCGAAGGCAAGCTGTTGGTTTTTGTTTTTATTCACTGATTGCTCTGTTTAATGTTTCTTCTATCACGAAGAAAATCATTGCCAATTTTTTGAGTCTAAGCAGGCTACATTTGTCATACAGAATCAATGTTGCCAGTATTGATTCTACAAATCATCCGTCTCTACCTACAGGTTCTTCCTCCTCGGGCTGCTGTAAGTGGCCGCATCAAGTGAAATCAAAAGAATGTAGGAAAACACAATTATTAAGCAAACCAACAAAACGCAGCAAAAAGGCCTAAAAATAACACTCTACTAAACGAAAAAAAACGAAAAAAAAATTCTTTTACAAGCTTAAAACTGAACATCACGTCAAAATAATCGAAGTGAAAGAGCTTAATTAAAAATAAAAAGCAAGAAATGCATCAAAAATATTAAAAACCGGATATCAAACAAAGAGGAAAATTGTAAGAAGAGAATGCCAAGGGGGGTGATCAGAACCCGTCGGGATTTCATGTGTAACATCACAAGATAGTCAGTGGATTGACAGACCATGAATCTTATCATCACCTCAAACCCCCCACCCCTAAATCCACTCCACAAAAATATTTAATGAAACAAAACTCGAGAATAAATCGACTCCAACCTAGCAAAAAGAAAGAAAGAAAAAAAAAATCAAAAGAAATTAAAGCAGATTTTTTTTTTTTGAGGAAAATTAAAGCAGAAATTTTGAATTAGCAAGGAGGGGGATCGAGGATCGGCTCGGAACTTCTTAGAGGGTTTGATGCGTCGCCCGTCACCGACGGATTATTCACATCCGTCTCCGGCGCACATATCACGTATCTTCATCGCCACCACCCCAAATCCCCCTCCCACAATAATAAGAACATAAAACTACTTTTCTCAAAAAGAACATAAAACTACATCTAAAAACAAAGAACATGAAGAAAAATGATAGGGAGAAGAGAACGCTAAACAAAGAAGCGAAGCAGTTGCCGTATCGCAAAACCCAAAGAATCACAAAATGAAGAAGCGAGAAAGCGGTGTGTATCGAATTTATAGCACTAAAATAGCGACGAGATGTAGGAAACCCTAGCACNCACCTCAAACCCCCCACCCCTAAATCCACTCCACAAAAATATTTAATGAAACAAAACTCGAGAATAAATCGACTCCAACCTAGCAAAAAGAAAGAAAGAAAGAAAAAAAATCAAAAGAAATTAAAGCAGATTTTTTTTTTTTTTTGAGGAAAATTAAAGCAGAAATTTTGAATTAGCAAGGAGGGGGATCGAGGAACTGCTCGGAACTTCTTAGAGGGTTTGATGCGTCGCCCGTCACCGACGGATTATTCACATCCGTCTCCGGAGCACATATCACGTCTCTTCATCGCCACCACCCCAAATCCCTCTCCCACAATAATAAGTACATAAAACTAAATCTAAAAACAAAGAACGTGAAGAAAAATTATAGGGAGAAGAGAACGCTAAACAAAGAAGCGAAGCAGTTGCCGTATCGCAAAACCCAAAGAATCACAAAATGAAGAAGCGAGAAAGCGGTGTGTATCGAATTTATAGCACTAAAATAGCGACGAGATGTAGGAAACCCTAGCACCAGTTTTCTTTTCAGTAGGGCTGGAACCTGCTGGACCGAACCGGTCCGCTTCGCTTCCCAACCCGGTCCGGCCCAGCCCAACATCTAATCAACAAAAAAGAGAGAGAGAAAAAAAAAGAAAAAAGAAAAAAAGAAAAGGATAGAGGACAAATTTGGTGCAGTACAAACTACCCGAGAAAACAAAAATGAGAAGTTGCTCTTCGTGATGCCAATTGATGTGGCTCGGTTGATCTTGTTATCAGTGTAAAAGAGAAACATCAGATAAGCACAAGCGGAGAAGCAAAGGGAACAAGTAACAAGGGATCTCAACTGTAATAAATGTTCACCTACGACGCAACTTAGAACCACAAAGATGGGAACAAAAAAAAGAAAAGAAAAATTGACACACAAAAGACTATATGATGTATTGAATTGTAAGAAATATTCGGTCACTGAAAGATGCTGCTTACAGAGCAATCATCGTGAACGCGCCAGATGGTCTCGCCGAGCAGATTCGCCACCGAAAGGACCGTCAGCTGAGGGAAGCTTTTCTGCTCCGGAAGCGGGATAGTGTTTGTGATGATGACCTCCTGAAAGAGGCCGCTTGATAGCCTCTCAACGGCAGGATCGCTGCCCGAAAACAGAAGCAAAAAATTTCATCACATATTGCACCATGTCGGTTTTGAAATCCGGTTATATAGGATATTGCTCAAAGAAGGGATTCGATGAGCGAAAAAGGGAGAAAGTAAAGCAAGATATCAGTCTCCTGTAGTAGCATGGTTCCGGTGATGACAATGGAGTTGCAGTTTTGTTTTAAGATGCAATTATGGGTAGCTAAGTTAACTCAAATATTGGACAAGTATCGAGTTTCTATGAAACATGGTTTTGAAAGTTTGAGAGAGCTTTATAACTGTTTTCACTGTATGACCGCCCGAAGATATGTAATATTTAAGATTGGTCTTCAGAGAGGTAAGGATTGTACCTGAAAACAGCATGGGTGCTGCAAGCGTAAACCTCTCTAGCTCCCTCTTGGTGTAATAAAGCTGCACCTTTTGCGATCGTTCCTACATAAAAAATAAGCTATTGATTCGAATTGTTTCGTCTTTAAATACATCCAATGGAATCAAATCATTCTCCTGTGGTACTAGAACTTGGGGAATATAGCTAAAAAGATATCACAAGGAACATGCTCTTCACTATTTACTTTAAAAGAGTTCTAAAACCTTTCGAGCTCCGTACTATCTAGTTGCATCATCAACCAAAGTGCTTTTCTCTATCCAGTCATTAGAAACCAACTCACCAGCTGTGTCAATCATATCATCCACCATGACGGCCACTTTTCCTTTAACATCCCCTATGAGATTCAATACCTGCAAAATAAAAGTCATGACATCCTGCATTAGTTAAATATCTAACTGATAAGGAGTACTACTACAAAAGCAAAAAGATACACAAAATGTTAAGGGAAAATAACATCAGCAATCCAACATTGTATTGAGCTTTCAAAATTGATTACCATCGACAATGCAACAATAGAGCAAATATCAATGAAACAATATGCACACCACAACAAGAACTAGAAACTTGTTGACTTGATCAACCATATCACCTCGGTAAGATTGTGCCCATGGCGCCTTTTATCCACAATAGCTAGAGGCGCATCCGATAATTTCTTGGCAAAAGCACGTGCCCTAGCCACACCGCCGACATCCGGAGATACAACTACCAGATCATTCGAACAGATTGTCTTGCTGGCCAAGTAATCAAGAATAACAGGCTTGAATTGCCAGAGGAAAGCAAAAGCACATATCAGTCAGAAACTACTACAGTTATCATTCGGTAAGCAACTGGTACCAATTACACATGGAAATTAAATAGGATGAAGGGCATTACTTGACCATATACATGGTCCACCGGTATGTCAAAGTAGCCCATGGACTGCCCAGAATGAAGATCACATGCAAGCATGCGGTCTGCGCCTGCTTCTGTAATTAAGTTCGCGACAAGCTTCGCTGCGATGGATTCACGGCCTTGGGTCTGAAAATTATAAACGACATAACAGGAGTGTTAATGCGTACTTCTCGGAATGATAGGTAGAGCAAGGCAAAATCTCCAAATTACACAACTTGTAAATTCTCAAAATAATCCTAATAAATTCAATGGCAGTATATTGCATGAAGCATTTTCACCTTCCTATCTGCTCTGGCATAACCAAAGTATGGTATAACTGCAGTGATGTTTTTTGCCGATGCTCTTCGACATGCATCAATCATGATCAAAAGCTCCATTAAATTTTCATTTGCAGGGGGGCATGTTGGCTGGATGAGAAATACATCACACCCTCTCACACTCTCTTGCAATTGAACATAAATTTCACCATCAGCGAATCTCTTTATCTTGATTTTTCCAAGCTCCATGCCCAAGTAGGTGGCAACCTCCTGAATTAATATGGGAAAAAATTGCCATCATTCCCCTGTAGGTCCTGAGCAGAAGCCTCTATGTACAAAAGTTAAAGAAGCATTCTGTTTCTTAAAATTTTTAGTAAATTAACTTGAAGGACTGTTAAATTTGTAATGCCAATAAATTCATTTCGCTACCCTTTACGGACATGCATACATAGTTAAATTGACTAGAAATTTCATTTATTGGTAAATGATGAACAAGCTCCTCAAGCTTAGAATTCACAAGGATTTGGTAAGAACGGGATGGAAAACGATGTAAGATTATACTAAACGATAAAATATATGGTAAATTCTTTAGAAAATCATCACAAACTACAAGAACAAAGCGAGTAACAGATTATGGCCCTGTTTGGCTTCGTTGCGAAGTGAAGTGTTGTTCTAATGAAGTGTTGTCTGAGAAGTGCAATTAGGAGAAGCACTATCTTGGATACCTTCCGACAGGTTCCCTATGTAATAGAATTAGAAGCTTCAAATTGGAGCTTCCGCTGCTTCAAATTGGACTCTCTCTTACAGAAAAACTGCAGCTGAGATTAAAAGCCAACGGGGGGGCCAAACAGACCCCGCAACTTCAAGGACATCAAGGGAGAAAGTAAGAAAATTATGCATTCTCAGGCTAAATTAAGCAGCTGTTTCTATGCCTGCAACATGTTTGCCAAAATGACCGAGACCTTGCACGTCACGAAAACACGTACAGAAGCATATTGTACAGAAGCTACAAAGCCTTGAATTAGATGCACTGCAACGAATAGCTCTCAATAGAATAATGAGAAAGAAGATCGATCGATCTCTCTTATAGACGCTACAAGCACAATTGATCAAATCACCGATCGCCGTACCTGCGCGAGCGCCGGATTGGCGGTGCCCGAGAAGATCCGCAGCCTCGAGACTTGATTGCCGACGCCGTCCTGAAGGCATCGCGGCCCCGGGCAGAGCTCCGCCATCGTCGGATCGTTGAGCACCGGAATGCACGGCGGCGGCTGCGGCGGCACTCCGTTCTCGAACCTCAGAGAATCGTACATGTTGCATCTCTGCCACCGAACATCCACAAAACGAAAAAGAAAAATAAAACAAATAACGAAACGAAGATCCTCCTCGTACAACTACTACTAGATCATCAAAAAACCTCAGTAAAAGCACACTGGACGATTATAGAACCACGTAAATATTAGCTAAAACGAACGGAGATCGAGAAGATGCGTCTAGAAGTTACCACGGAGATGCGAGCGGAGGAGGCGAAGCGGCGACGCGATGAACGAGCGCGGGAGATGAAGAACGAAGAGGAAGAGGAGGAGGAGGAGGAGGAGGAGGAGAACACCAAGGACGCCATTAATGTCCCCCTGCTAAGCTCGAGCTCTCGACGAGGGGAGGAGGGGGGGGAGGGAGGTGGGTTTTATAGAGGAGAATTGAGGGGGATGGGATCGCTTCGTCCCTATCGGGAGAGATGAAGAGGAGAGGAGGAAGAATAAGTAATTAACGGCGTATCGCGGAGCGGAGTGCGCGCGTTGGAGAGTGGGGGTTTGTTTGGTTCGGAATGATCGGCAAATCCTCGACGAAGCGATAGGCGTCGACGCGGCCCCAGCGGCTCAATCCCCCCGCTACTCCGCTCACGCGCGCCCCGATTCGATCAATTCCTCGGCGATCCCCTTTCGCCTTTTTTTTTTAAATATAAGTGCGTGCATTTGTCCATTCAATGTGGAAGGTGATTAAACCGTGTTGGAGAGTACGCAACGGTCTCTTTCTGTTTCCTATAAAAGAGTACTGTACTTCAAAATATCATCGTTGCATATTAATTTTTTATTTAATTTATACTTTCTATTTAAAATATTATGTAATTTCAAAATATCATGTAAGAGTACTGGACTTCAAAATATCATCGTTGCATATTAATTTTTTATTTAATTTATACTCTCTATTGAAAATATTATGTAAGTTTTTATGCATTAGTACTTGACGATAATTTTGGGTAGCGTCCTTGTCACCCAAGTTGTGCCATCAACAATAGAGAAATCGCTTTGTCCAACAGTTGCAAAATTGGAAACAAAAATCTCTTTAGCTGGTCAAAAAACGGCAGCTACACTGTGATCGTGCATGGAAAATGCGTTAGCTTTTTCTCAAATTTTCCATAATCTACGGCATTGTTACTATTTTTGAAAGTAATAAAAATGTTTATATATGTCCTAACGTATCATATCAACAACAAAGTATAAAAATAGTGGTTTTAAAAAAATATAGTAGACAATATAAAAAATTACTTTGAGTATTTAACTTTTAGATATTTAAAATTACTTTGAGTATTTAACTTTTAGATATTTAAAATTAAATAAGGTACTAAGATTCCACAGTTCCTTCTACTTTGATCATGTACATAGATTGCATTATTTTTATTATAATCATTATCTGTAGGCCCCATAGTCATGCGCTAGCGGAGCGTAAAAAGGACAATATTGGACCTGAATGAATGGGCCGTGTTCCGGTCCAAGCAGATCAAGGTCGACGCCTGGTGCGAGCTCCAAGCCGAGCTTGGGCCCAATGTGGGCTCGGGTTGGACCTGGTTCATTCACCACAAAAGCAACCAAATTCACCATTCACACAACACTGAATGAACAAATATACACATCCTCTGAATGATGTTCTCATATGTACAAGAACTTAAACTAAGAAATAAAATAGTTTTGTGATTCTAACTATGTTTTATATAAATATTATACCAATAATTAACGACAGTAACTAACACAAGTATAATTTTTAGTTTTAACTAAACAATAACCTAATTAAACATAAAATAAAAAACTAAAAGTAGCTGCTAAAAATAAAAAATAAACGTCAAAAGGATAATTTCAAACCGTTCTATAGTTAGGTGGTTCCTACTTCCTATACGATTTTCACCCAGCGAAAGCACTTGAGAAACGCAGTGGGAAACGTACAGGAACATAGTTCGAATCGATAGAGTGAAACGTGAAGGCGACGACTCTGGAAACATTCACTGGTGTATTTGAGAGAAAGAGAGAGAGAGAGAGAGAGAGAGAATGGTGGTGGGGGGAGGGAGGCAAAGGGCGGCGTCGATGCTCCCCTACCTCGTGAAGACGCTTCGGAAGGAGCCTCTCAAACCCACGAATCAAACCCTACCTTCTCTCAGGTCTCCTCTAAACCCTAATTTGATTCGATTCATTGCTTCAATTGCAATAAACCATCTGTTTAGTGATTAATTTTTGGCCCTTTTTTTTTGGGTTTTGGTATAATCAGGAGGACGTTTTCGCTGTACGATCAGATCAATCTCATCGACACCGTCCCCGATGATCAGCTTCGGTTTCAAGGGTATGTTGTTGGATCATTACTTCGGTTCCTAATTTTATAATTAGATTTGCTGAGAAATGGAACAGTTATTTTGTTAGGACATGTTTGTGAATTGGAACGGTGGGATAGTTTAGATTGATTGTAGGAGTTTTTTTTTTTTTTTTTTACAAAAAATGCTGATCTAATTATTACTTTACATGCCTTTACATTAAGTTGAGAATTTGAGATCTTTTATATATTGTCTTAACAAATAATGCCCGTTGCTACGGAAAATTATCTTCAAATCAGCATTAATCATAGTGAAAAGGATGAATAGCAAAATCAATTGGAGTAGGAGAGAATAGGAGAGAGAAATGGTGAAGAAGCGAGAAGAAAATGACTTTTTGATCAATACTACATCAGAGCTGTGTACAAAAAACAATTATCTATTTTCTTATCTTGTAAGCAGCTTTTTGCAACTTGTTCTTTTTATTCTTGTAGGTACTCCGATACGGGATTTACTATCAACAAAGTAAAGTATGAGGGCAGCTTGCTTATTGTGGAGAACAAAATTATGTCGTGGGCCCCGAAGAAATTTTCGGAAATAACTACTGAAAGGTAGATTTCCATTTGCTTCTAAAACTCATTTTTGGATAACAGCATAGATTATCCGTCATGTGAATGTTCCAATTTATCAAACTTGAGTACTATTTTGGTTTATTCTAGAATAATTAATCCCTATTCTCTAGAGAACTATATTGCTTATTTCTTTTTTTAAAGTAATGTCGGTGTTTATTTACTAACGCATCGATCTTGTTTAAATAGCACAGTTTATCAATCTTTCAAGTTCTCAGGCCTGTTCCAGGTAATTTTCTCTATATTCCTCCGCTGTCATATTCTGCTACTTAGTTTTGTATGGTGAAACAGTTGTCATGTTTGAAAGTAACTGCAAAATTTGCTTGTGCTTTATCTTAGCTTCCCTTTGTCTTGTCTTGGAGACTCTTCTGTTCAAGTGAATTAAAAGGCCTACTACATCAACACTAGTGTGATGTGTATGAATGTGCATAATTATATGTGCTTAAATACATATCTTCTTCTTTAAGTGGAATTTATTAATCAAATTAAATTATGTCCAGCAGCAAGTGAGGTAGATGAGTACAAATACATTTAACTTACATTATTCTTTCATTTGAGACTAATGGACTAGCGGTCTAGTAGTTTAAGCTTGAAGTGAGTTAAGAAGTTAAACTCAACTGAGCTGTAACTTTTTGCTAAATGAGGCTGGTGACAGCAATCTAAAGACATTGGGTCAATCTGTTTTGACCTATATCCAACTTGTGTGACTTATCAAAATAGGATCTTAGCTACATGCTTTCTTAGATTTTGATCTAGAAATTGTTTTCAAATTTAAATGAAACAAATTTAAATATATAAGGATATATGGAACAAATTTACGAGGTTTAGGGAAAACGCTTAGCTTAACAAGACTTCGGAATGCTCCAAATTCGCAAACATGCAGGGATATCCTTGAAATGCAATTGAACCTGAATTTGGCAAAGCCTCCTGAGTACCATCATAGCTCCTTGTATTTGTAGATGGCATAGTTATAAATCAAATATTATTGCAGAGCTGCTTTATTAACCAAATTGTGGCCTTTGAATAATTTTTAAATAGCAATATATATTGCATGTCTTGATGCTTGTTCATAGTTGTCTATCGATTTTCTAATTATCTTACCATCTGCATTTTCCGTATGGTTGCCTCAGAGATTCTGATTCTTGGCTGCGGAAGAAATGTTGAACCAGTGAGTCCTGCGCTTCGCCGTTTTATTAGATCTACAGGAATGAAATTGGAAGCAATCGATTCTGTATGTATATTAAACACTTGACGTGCTTTTTTTTTATATTCTTTTGCGCATCTAAATGCCTACTCTTCTTTTTGTCCTTGAAGATAGGAGAGAACTATAAATGCTGTTTTCACTAAATGTTGTTGTGTTAATATCATTTATTCTGTGGCCTAATACTTGCATTATTCGGCAGAGAAATGCTGCCTCAACTTACAATATTCTGAATGAGGAAGGAAGACCAGTTGCTGCTGCACTTCTGCCCTATGGAGTCACTTCATGAATTGTGCTAAACTAGCTAATTCACTTGCGTTGAGAGTGATGTTCCAGTGCATTTCTTGGTCCAGGATTAGTTTGTGCAGTGATGAGAGTAAATGACTTTAATTAAAAACACAAGAAATTATACTATAATCAAATTTTGCCTTGTATTTTTGCTAGTGTAATTCAGCTGCTGTATGACTTAAATAATATCTGTAGAACCATTTTGTAACTCTATTATCCAAATTTGTATTCACGCTGAAGAAATTTACCTCTTTTTAATTGAGAAGTGCTTGCTATATATATATATATATATATATACAAGTAGAAACATCTTTCACCATCGTCAGGTTCGCTTAGTAACTGCGAGAGAAATTACTGCTAAGCTTTACTGCGTTGAAACAGTTGTGACGCTGAATATAGCCCCATTAATGTACACGAGTAACTTCTCTTAATTTGAAGTTAAGGTAAGATCAATCAAAGTTACTGATCCTCAGAAACTTCTAACAAGGTAACAGAAAATCCATTAAATCTAGACCCCTCACCAATTAATCCCAGCATTCTATCACTCTCAACCCTATATAAAAAATCCTCAACTCTCAACACAACCGTCCTCTCTCCCGCTGAAAACGAGAACTTCAATGAGAAAGCCTGCAACAAATTGTGAAGCATTCGTCATCCTTGCAGCGGCGGTGCTTGCTGCTGCATGGCCCCCATGCACTGCAGCCGCGCGTCTGCCGCCACGCAGAGAGATGCTCTTCTTCCTCAACCCAGACTGGGGCCTCTGCTGGCGGTACACCCTCAGGTCCCACGACTGTGCGGTCGACACTTTCACGTCCTTCTTCGCCTTCCGTCCACTCCGCCTCAGCACCGGCTGCTGCAATGCCCTATGGGGCATCGACAACAACTGCATCCTTAGCTGGCTCAACCCTCTCCTCCCTCTCTTCAAGTCTCGTTGCCGTTCTACCCGAGGACGCGTCGGACACGACGTAGACAAAGAGGAGAGTCCTGTGGGTGCACTAAACCCGAGCGCTTCGGTCGGAGGGAGTGTACCAAGCAGTGCAAGTGTAGGAGAGCCACCGAAACCCGAAGAGGCGAAAGGTGGAAAAGTTGTACAGGGGAATGCACCGGCAGTGCCTCCGGCTGTTGATCAAGGCATTGGGCCTAGTACTAGTGGTTTTAGCACACCGCCGAGCGCCCGAGGGATCGAACCAGTAGCTAGCCCAGGAGTTGCACCTTCTAGTTCTCATGTAGAAGGAGCTGAACCATCTCCTTCCCCCTTAATAAACTCTCATGCCGTAGCACCAACAAGTCCTCACGGAGAAGAGCCATTCTCTAATGGTGATCGAGGAATCGAACCATCTCCTTCCCCCTTAATAAGCTCTCCTGTTGCTGCACCGACAAGTTCTCACGGAGAAGAAGAGCCATTATCTAATGGTGATCGAGGAATTGAACCATCTCCTTCTCCCTTAGCAAGTTCTCATGCCGTAGCACCGGCAATTTCTCATGGAGAAGAAGAGCCATTCTCTAATGGTGATCGAGGAATCGAACCATCTCCTTCCCCCTTAACAAGCTCTGATGTTGCTGCACCGACAAGTTCTCACGGAGAAGAAGAGCCATTATCTAATGGTGATCGAGGAATTGAACCATCTCCTTCTCCCTTAACAAGTTCTCACGTTGCAGCACCGACAGGTTCTCACGGAGGAGAAGAGCCGTTCTCTAATGATGATCGAGGAATTGAGCCGTCTCCTTCCCCCTTAACAAGCTCTCATGCCATAGCACCGACAAGTTCTCATGGAGAAGAAGAGCCATTCTTTAATGGTGATCGAGGAATCCAACCATCTCCTTCCCCCTTAACAAGCTCTCATGCCGTAGCACCGATAAGTCCTCACGGTGATCGAGGAATCGAACCATCTCCTTCTCCTTTAACAAGTTCTCACGTTGCAGCACCAACATGTTCTTATGGATACGAAGACGAACCACACTCTAATGGTGATCAAGGAATTGAACCATCTCCTCCTCCTTTGGAGCCAATTCACACTGGAAATGGAATTGTGCCATCTCCAAGCCCCTCATCCGCTCCAAATTCTAATAGTGATGATGGAATAATTGGACCTAGCTCTCAACAAGGAGATTTATTGAGCTCGAGTGCGCGAGCACCTTCGAGTTCTAGTGGGGCACAAGAGCCATTTCCTAATGGTGATCAAGGGATTGAACCATCTCTTTCTCCATTAGAGGTAGGATTGGCGCCAAGATCTAGTATAGTCCCAGGACCAATTTCTATTGAAGGATTTGAACCTTCTCCTTCTCCCTCGGAACAAATCAATTCTTAACTTGGAAGGAATAGAAGATTAGTTAGAGTTATAGAGTATCAAATTTTCTTTTGTTTCTTTTATCTTTTATATAAAAAGGACATTACTCGATCGGCGAAGATACAAAGGAGATCGGAAGAGTGGAGATGGGTATCGAGCGAAGGAATTGTAAAAGGTTACAGGTATAAGGTATATGAAGTATACATAGGAAGCATATTTATGTTTGGAAATTTTCGACCTGGAATAATCAAAAAGATGTACTGATTTACAATATTCAATAGAACATTTCTTACTTCTTATGCGGAACCAATTATTAAACTTAATCAAGTTACTTAGTACAATCTGAGCATAACGAAACTCGTCCACAGTTTAGTGCACTGATTTTTCTAAAGCACTCAATATAAAATAATTAATTTTGCAAAAAGTTATATATATTAATTTTGCAAAACATTATATGTATATTTGTTAATTTGCCATTCTTATCATCCTATTCTGTTATTGGCGATTCAATTTGTTTGAAATGTGAATTAGATTTTGGTCATTGACTGTTTCTTGTAAATTTGCCAAGAAGATGAATCCACTTATTCACTTTCTAATGTCCCATGCTCAACTCATTCTGTACATGTTAGGAAACCAAAATGATATATAGAGTCAGCTAGCGTCGCGACGCACACCGTTTGGTAGCACTCTTGATCGCCGCACTGTGACAACCCGACATGCGTTAACGTGTGAACGCACAAGCTCCGAATTGGAGCTTCTAATATTACACTGACACGGCTGAACCAAACAGGTCCTTACTTTGAATGACAAATAAAAGAACACGGATTCATACCATATCTTTCATAGATGTCAGAATCTGCAGTGCTTAGCTGGACTCACCGCAACTTACAAAGCCTATTTATAGTAAGAAGTCTCTTATCAAATTACGGATAAGCCGACTTTTGTATCAGTCACTCCTCGCCGTCCAACATGCCATCGCGATCTTTCCCTTCCTCTTTTCCATCCAATAACATGAATCTGTACCTCTTAGCACACGCGACGAAGAAAATCAAGTCGACAGCATTAAGTGCTGCTAGTAGAAAATAGAACCTGTCCATGTGACCCTTGTTGAGATTCTCTGATATCCACCCGATCTGATCGCCTTTGCTTGTTATGCCCATCACTATTGTCACAAGCAAGCTGCTCACATAACTCCCCGCCGACATCGATGCAACATAGAGAGCGCTTCCGAAGCTCTTTAATCCGTCTGGAGTCTCATTATTGAAGAATTCCAGCTGACCCACATACATAAACACTTCGGAAGCTCCGATTAGCACATACTGAGGTATCTGCCACAGGATACTCAGAGAGCTCGAGCTTCTGCAGGTGTTGCAGGCTCTTTTAGCATGTTTCAGCCTCTGTATTTCCACTACTCCTGCAGAGATCATTGCGATTGATGAGACGACTAACCCGATTCCCATTCTTTGTAGTTCGGTTAGCCCCTTAAGCTTGCCCTTTGATACTCTCGAGACGAAGGTAACGATGTAGAATCTGTACAAAAGGATGAAAATTACCACGCCTAGTATCTCGAAGATAGATATGCATGCTGGAGGGATGTGGAATCCGGAGACTGAAGTTTTCATGACCACGCCTTGTTCGATAAATACTGAAGACATCTGAGAATAGACGACCGAGTAGATTATGGTGCAGAACCATATGGGAATGAGTCTCAGAATGCACTTGACTTCTTCCACTTGCGTGATCGTGCAGAGGCTCCATGGCTGCGAAGGACGGTGCTCGTCTTGCGAAGGAGATTCAGGGTATGTAACAACTGCCGCCCTGTCCAAAAACCTTGAGGAAAATAACCGATCACCGATTCTCATAATAGTAAAATAAAATGATCATAAATTCCTACACTTTTTTGGATTCTAAACCCCTCAACTAACTTCTTATTCGGTGGCAATATTACTTAGCAGTTTCCATAAACACAGTTACCTTATCTTTCCTCGACTAACGAACTTTCCACTATACTAAGTTACAGTGGCCATTAGGTGTGGAGGAACTTTGTGAAATTAAACAACACATTAATTGAGGGTCAAAATCTTAGAAACTGATCTTTTAGATGAGCTTAAGTAGTGCTTCAATGGAATTAAAAAGAGTACTGTAGTCTCCCTAAGCCATGAGATCTACTAAGGCTGTTTTCTTTACCTGAAGTCCGGTGTATGCAGTATCTTTCGACCTCCGTTTATGGCGCAGTGCTTCGCATCAACTTCATATAGTTTCTCTTCTTGTGGAGGTACTCTAACCTTCCAATTCCTTACAGCAGCAACAATTACTTGTGAGACTCTTGTGAGAGGATTCCCACCAGGCTTGAAATGCCGATACCACGGAGTTGCCGCGAAGAACAACACCAATGCGAGAAATGCGGCCGCCGAAGATATCCAAAAGCTCAGCACCCACCTCCCTTTATCCTCAAAGTACGCGACGAGAGTGTTCGAAAAAAGAGTTCCGAGGTTATTAGCCATGAAGAAATAACTAAAGAAGGCCATCTTTGACGGTCCTTCCTCCGGGTCTTCTTCGTCGAACTGGTCCGCTCCGAATGTAGTGGCGGCCGGCTGATAGGCCCCATTTCCTAGGGCTATCTGGTATATGGATAAGTAAAATATAAGGATCTCGAGTTTCGTCGGCGGCGCACACTTTTGTTTTCCATCACCAGGGGCGCATGATTTGAGCAGAAGGAAGTAAGATGACAGTGATAACTCCAGCAACCCCTGTTTGTCATGCATGTTTCTGCTTTCAGGCAATTTCCATTTCCCGCTTTGTTTTGCAAATGTAAAGTTTGGTAATGCAGAGTTTTTCCAATTTGGTAGCCTAGTTTATAGTCTGAGTTAGGAAGTACTGACTTACAGCAAGAAAGATTATCTGAAACACGGCGCAGGTCCTGTATCTGCCCCAGTAGGAATCACTGACAAAAGCCCCCACCAGCGAGAATACGTAGGCGGTCCCCGTCCAGTTGCTCACGCGGTTCGCCGCCTCCGCATTATCCAGCTGCAGCACTCTGGTCATGAACAGAACCAGATTCACCCCTACACCGAAGAATGCCAGGGTTGCTAGCCCTTGATTCACTGTTTCACAATCAATCCAATCAAAACGTATATTACAAGGACACGATATATTTGAATCCATGTTCATGACTAATCATTTTCATGACTAATTCAGAGGAATTATTGAATATTATGTATGGTAACCCACCTAGCAGAAGAATCCCCGGAAACCATCCACCTGTTTTCCTTCTGATGGCAGGGTGGCCATTCCAATCAACCGATCCATCTCTTGTGACGATGCTATCATTTCCCATCTTCTGTTGCACTACTTCTTGCTTCTCGACTTGTTCCTCAATCTGCAGATAATGATTACCTGCATTTTCCTGCTTTGTTGAAAGGAAAAGTGTTGCAATTAATTTGCTCAGTAATTGGCTTGGAAGGTATTTGATGATGACTCGAATTAAATGCGGGCCGAGTACTTTTGGTTAATTACTCACCCCCAAAGGCTCAGCCATGATTATGGGCTGAGTTATATATGGGTTCCTCCTCAAAACCCAGAGGAGGCTTTGCATGCCATTGGAACTTGGGAAGGTAAGAGAAGGTGGTGTGCCTTCTGATGGGGATGGAAGTGTAAAAAATGCGGAGCAATGAGGTAGTATGCTATTTTTCTCTCTCTTCTCTTCTTTTTTCTCTCGCCTTGTAAACCTGCAGGTGGATGGCTGTTTTATTACTAGCCGGGAGCAGTTCCCACGTGTTTGTGTTCTGCGACGCTCCTAGGTAGTGTTTGTTTCCACGTAAAGAGATACGGAAAGTAAAATATTTTTTTTTTTTTACGTTGTAACGATTCAATCCGCTGGTAATAATAACTTATTGGTTTCAAGTTATTGATTTAAAAATATTTTAAGTCCAGTTATTATTATTAGTATCTTTGGTCCTTTATATACAAAATTACTAGACGATGTGAGACTAGTGTTCATGAACTCCCCAACGACGCTTTGTTGGGAAATTCCCAATCTATTGTTACATATTAATTTTGCCTTCATCGATTCAAGAGTTCATTGGATGTTTCTTATTATTACAATAAAAAAAACAAAAACTAAGCTCTAAGAGGGAAGAATTATAACCCTTGATTAGAGATAAAACTAAAATATAATAGCAAATCATGGATTTTTTTTAAGGAGGTGTCGCTGAGTTTCCCACTAAAGCTTTTTACAGATTAGTGAGAAAAATCTGAACAAGAATTTTAGTTCTATGTATTAATATTTTCCCCTTGTGTTTGATAGGAATTAATGAAAATTGGATGAAATAGGAGGAAGTAATGTGACTCCCCCACCCCCATGCGCTTGCTATTCCTGCCATACAAAGAGATATTTTTTTTTCCCCCTCTAATGCAATTCCAAATGAGGATAGTATTTAATCCAATTTTGGGATGTTCGCTACAANTTTTTTTTTTTTTTTTTTTGAAAAAGGTAGCATGCTATGTGTTTTATTTATTTTTAAAAAATAAACTTAACTAAAAATGTGACGCAACTAGGCTTCGAATTTGAAATATCTGATACCAATCATCAATTTTTTTACGACTTGCATTAGAAACTGTTTTTTTTTTTAGTTCAATTTTACCCATACCATATTTACCGTTGACCTATTACGAGCCTATTTGCTTCTGCAGTGCCCATTAACTACAGAGAAACAGCAGTGAACAAGTGTGTAGCTTCTGCTACCGGGAGGTTATATTTTCAGAAGTGCTCTCGGGAAGAGTCCAAATTTTCTGGTGTAGGGGGTTGGTGCGACTTCTGGAAGCATATGTGCTGTGGCGACCAGCCCCAGCTCCTCCCCTATGCGTGCTTTTACAATCGCATGACTTACGTGAGTGCTTTCAATTTTTTTTAATAAACATTAAATAAATATATAAGTAAAAATAATCTAGGTTATACCTCTGTCAAATCAAAAAATAGAAATATATACATGCGTCTATACGTAGGAAATTAATATGTAGAGATTTTAAATTTGAGATATAAGTTCGTGGATGTGGTATTCAGTTTAATACAGAGATTTTTTTTTTATAACTGATGATCATTGGTAGTACCAAAATACAGTCCATTTTTCATATAGCGATTTATCATTCAATATATGAGAAATGTGTTACAAATAAAATTTTGAAATTGTATTGGATTGAGCATATCCAAACTCTGCTCAAAAGCTCGAGTTAAATGGAAAAGTAATACTATCCGTACATTCTATATTAGAATGTAAAATTTATATCTGTTGGTCCTCCATGGGTTACACTAATCGACTTATGTTGCCGTTTTTTAATTAAGTTCTAAAAAATTTGGAATATAGGTATGTAGAATATATACTCTCCTAAGAATGATGCATAGATAACATGTCTTAAACGGCATCAGCATCACCTGTTCTAAAAAAACTGTGAGCCTTCTATAATTTTGATAAGGGCTTTTTTTGCATTTAACCCTCTAACAAATTTTTATTTTAAAAATAGTTTTGTCAAAATTTAATTTACAAAAATGGCTCTGGGCCTTCCACGGAGGCGCCACGTCAGCGCCACGCGGGCGGGGCCAGGGGCAATGTGTTAAGTTAAACACGGTGAACCATTCACCGTGTTTAGACACGGTGAATGGTTCACCGTGTTTAGTATGTATATTTTGTATGTTGAAAAGA